>NC_085141.1:122439599-122739962 GCF_024139115.2 Armigeres subalbatus | reverse complement strand
CATCTATGAACGGAGAATAATTCCTATAGCAAGAATGAAGGGATTTACCATAAATTAATCAGAAGTTACCTAATTTTGATCGTTTAGCAACTGATTCGCTGGATTCCTCTGTTCCAAAAGCTTCAAAAGAACCAGCAACAGACCGATCCTTTTTACAATACAGCGCATTGCACTGTTCCACACGGCCAATCATCGACCTCGCCTCCGACCGTGAGAGAAAGGGAAGTTGTATCCGAGGTTTTATCTGTAATAAATAGTTCAAATTTAGAAACCAATTCCATTGTAAACCCAGGAGGATTTGTATATATACTTATCTTCGATGCTCCGATGATCAATGAACGTCTGGAATCAAGAAAAAACTATGATTGATATATTTACTTATTTAATATGTGTGCTAATTGCGTGATTCTTTATACACATTTTCTCATAATGATTATAAATATGACAATGAATTATTTAATGTTTTTCCGTTTTTTCAATGTTGGGTACTTTAGTGCTGTCCAATGAGCAGCTCGAAGTAGCTCGAAGTTGTTCCCGTCCTGCTCGTTCTTTTTTGTCAACAAACGGGCATGAGCGTGACAGGAACAACTTCGAGCTACTTCGAGCTGCTCATTGGACAGCATTTTTATGTGAGTTAAGTGCCTGCCAGAGTAGACGCGTCTACGCGACGCCGCGGAAAACTGCACGCAAAGGAATATTAATCAATAATAAGGAGCTGTCAAATCGTATGGACGCTTCGCTTTGCTTCGCACTTCGCGTCTACTCTGGCCGCACCCTTAGGTACAATTAAAATTGCCCTTCCTCAGCTCAAACGTTATATTTAATTATTATTTAAGCGCATTGCTCATAATCAACATAAAATGGAATAAACATTCATCATAAACTTACTTGTTTGGATATTAGAATCGTTGGCCTTGTTTCTACGCTAGCAATGATCATTTCCGGAACAATCGTATGGTGCGTCGTCGGAGAAAAGTATGGGATATAATTGTTGCTCTTTAGAAGGCCAGTACGAACGCTACGCATGCTCAACTGCTAGCGGTCTTCCCAGGTCGTGTATAGGCGTTTGATGGCGGGGATTATGCGTAGGTGTTTCATATGTGGGCAGACTTCCAGAAATTATCCCATAATTTACCGGTAGCGATCCTAAATATCCGACTGGTGTTTAAACCATCGGTTCTTAACCGGAATTCTATAGATTGAAGCTGGCGATGAACACATACGTTGGATCGCGAGAAAATGATGAGATACAATCGACGGCGTTTGAACGGTGGTTTACAGGTTGGTTTGCGGAGACGTTTCTATTCGAGTCTGTGGGGAGGTAAATGAGATAAATGATTATCGAAATTTTCATTTCCAAAGCATTTCCATTTACCTTTCATCTGCAAATTAAACTATTGCTTCCTGAATATTAACACCAAATTTGACGCCATGGCCACAACCGTATACGCGAAGACCACATTATCCTTGATAAAGTGGTCTTCGATTTTCGAAGATGTGTTTGGATATCGTAAACATAAGCAAAATGCAAACACCGAAACGACGACGCAAAGTGAGGAGAAAACAAACAGACAAAATGTCAAAACGTTGAGAGGGGTAAGTCAGTGCTCGTAAAATATTTATTTATGTAATGTAATTCGTCACCCACGAGGGGTATTTTCTTCAAAATGAAGAAGAAGACATGGTGCCCGATTTTCTGATGGCTTTGTACCGGACATTTCGGTCTATGTATTCGTCAATGATAAAACTCTTGTGATGCAATTTTTATGTTTGTAGTAGAAAACACAAGCTTTGTTTTTTATGTATTAATTGCAGCGCAAGTATAGTGCAAGATGGCGCATCGCTGTATAGATACAAAAACTGGAAATGGAACATGATTTGCTCGAGTAATCACGCTACAAGCAGAATATTACTTAAATAAAATACAACAAAAAATCCATGGCATGGCATAAAATACGGTGGGTGTTGATGGGCTGGGTACGTTGCTCGCATGCCTGAAAAGTGATTTTCGTTATTCAAGAAAATAAAATGTACATTAAATTGTCTATTGAGAAGTCTTTTGTTAATGTTTTTTTATTTCGTCATACATATTTTATCGTTTTATCCATATAAAAAATCCTATATAACACATTTATTACACTAGGGCATGATGTATCCGGCACTATGCATTACTTTATCACTTTGTATTCTTTGTATGTATACTGGTACAGCTCTCGGAACACCTATACCTTTGTATAGCATTTTCAAAATAAATCTGCCAGTGACCCTTTCACTCTCCATTACTTTTCCGCTTACTTTTTATATCACATAAATTGAATGGATCTGGATCGAGTTCTTTTCCAGCCAGCGCCTCCGATCCAGAATCATATGAAGGATAGGCAAACATGAAAAATACGATTAGTTCCATTCCTCTTGCTCTGCGGGCATTCCAGGAAACGATATGCGTCATAAGGTTCTTCCTTTTTCCTTGGTGTATTGAAAACCCGTTCGTAGCCGCTTTATAATTAGTCCTTATCCGCAAACATCAAACATTCTGAAATATCAAATTGTTACATGCGTAAAATGTGGGTATGCTGTAGGAAAAACTATACCTTGTTCTCGAACTGTTTTTTCGCAACAGAGCAACCAACAGACTGTATTTTTAGGCACTCTATCTGACCGTATTCCGTCCATTTCCACGGATCCACTTCCGAAAACCGACACGAATGCAAAGCCCGAGGTAAAACAAATTTCTCAAAACAAACTGCGGCCAACCAACAACAAAACAAACTGTATGAATTTTGACAACCGATATTTGTGCACGACAAACGAAAAATAGTCAGATAAATATGTTTAAATCGAACATTTGTCTCCGTTGCTATTTTTAATAGTATAGAAAAGAACTATTTTATGAGAAGAATAAATTTGAATATTGTTTAATTTAAGCGGAACATACCAAAAATATATTTTATAAGAGGAAGGGGCAATAAAAGTTAAATTTATTATAACTGCCGATTGCAAAATTTATTCTTAAGTTTCACTCACATTTACCTATAAATGAGTATTGTTTGTTAACAAATTACATTTTTTCGATGCACACATATTTACGCTGGATGGTGTGGACAGGTGGAGTTAGTGTTCTAACGTATTTTTATTTGAAATAATTACCGTATTTTTTCAACCAAATCCTTCTAGCAGGCACGTCGGTTTGTCGGTGCTTAAATATTAGTGCAGCTTACCTTTGTAATATCAAAGCACGTTTTATCAGTGAAGTACATTTTACTGAGAGTGGTTTTGGCAGCTTCCAAAAAGTCCCAGTGACATGAATCTTCTTTGATAGCTGCCTTGAATATCTATAAATCAAACTTTCAACAAATTGAATAACTATGTATTCAAATATAAGACATACCTTAGAAACGCAGTCCCTTTGTCCAGAATTGAATGTGTCGAAAAGCTTATCATGTATAGCTATGAATGTAGCTGTCTGTTCAGCTCGCTGATCAAGTTCGCCTGTACTAGAATAATGAAGGAGTGCTGCTGCTACTAATTCACTAATTCACTAGTCAATCTTGGGGCTAACCTTGGGTTGGCCAGTGAATCAATCGCGTAAAGTTGTTCAATGTCGTCGAAGCTAGCGATTTGACCATCGAAAACAGCGTTGCACTTTTTAAGCATATTTCGAGCGTTTTTAATGAGATGCGGTGAATCCCACATAACGTATACTTTTTCATCATCCACGGAGAAGAAAGGACTTTCGATGGTTACTCCTGCATCTTTGGCCATTTTTAAATTAGTAGCAAATTGGTCCATCACTAGAACTTTTGGAATATAGCCTGCCTCTCTAACTCGCCTTATCACTTCAAAAACAATGTTTAGTTGCTGATCGCTACCGAGCGTGTTGTGAGTTAAAAAATATCCTAGACCCATCTTTAAAATTACAATGTTTGTATTACATAACCGTAAATATTACCTGTTTGAAGTTATTGAATACTCCTCTTATCATAACCGTCACCGCTTCGGTTGCCAATCGTAGTGGATCGTTTTTCTCAATTCTCCGTTTGGAACCGGTGTTAGGGAACCCGTGAAATGTATCGTTCTTTGCAGTATAACATAAGTTCGATTTTATTTTCATACCGTCTAAAGCAATGATAACCAAACGATCTTGTTCGCAGAGGTCAGTACCCCTTTGTTTCAATTTTTGGAAAATTGTGGAGTTCAACCCAGGGCCAATTCGAATCTCATTTGTCCATTTCTTAATGGTCCGCTTTGGAGGGAGACACAGTGCCTTGGAACTTTTAATCATTCGATATGCCTTGGGGCCACAGAGGTAGGATGACGTAGCAAATTTTCTGAAATGCTGATTGTATCTTCTTCCCTTGGGTTTCTTGGATGCATTCGACAAACTGTTCAAAAGAACCGGATTATTTCTAACTCCCTTTAAAAGATTTTGATTTGTTCTTGAATCTTTTCGGATCTGTTTGAGATTAGAGCTCTGTGCTTTGATTCTTTGTCGTAGTTTTTGAATTACAATATCTTTTCTTTTCCATTTGCGTTCTGAAGCGTAGAATTGTTTTCGGAGAACTTTCAATCGCTCCCTTAACAAACTGTTTGTTGCTCTTGCCGAACGAAGCTTTTCTTTCAGAATCTCGATTGCACCTTCCACTATTGTATTTCCGTTTAGATCTTCTATTAGCAGATCGAATTCGTCCTCATCTAACACTTGAACACTTGTATTCCCTGCATTCCAGACGTCTTTTTCAGGAAGAAGTAATGAATTACTCACAAGTTCTGTGTTTATGTTGCTCCAGTTCGATTCATCCATCGATATTAGTTCGAATTCTGACTGATTCTCCGAAATTTTAGAATGACTAGCGTCATACATGACAATAAACTGCATATCGTCGTTATTCATTCGGAGCGGCTCGTATATTCGTGAGTGTAAACCGTCTTGTGCGTGACCATCGAGGTATTCTACATTACAAAAGTGTTCAGTTTCTGTACGCTGATTGTCATCTTCAAATTCAAAGGACGTAGTCGAGCATATGCACCTTATTGAGGTGTCATCAAAGGTGGATACTGTGGGAACTGCTCCGATTCTTAAACTAAAAAGCAGAAATTTGATTTCAAAATACAACTATTTAGTTTATTAATTCTTACCCTTTGTCATGCCTTCCTGGATCATGGAGCATAGTTTTAGAAAAATGGTCCGAAAAGATCCGCTTACGCTGTAATAACTCAGGTCAAGTAAAGGCAAAGATGAATTCCAGTTCCGGAGATTCGCAGAATTTTATCCATATACCGCAACTGCATGAGGTATTGAATTATTAGTTTATTGTGCCACAGCTGTTGCATCTATACTTACAACTATTTGTCGGTTGGAAACTTGTAAAAGGACTTTCTCAAACATTTCGGCTCGCTTTTGGAATACTTCTTTACTTCACACGTTCGACCCATTTTTCCGCTACACAAACAATGCAATCAACAACATAAAGATAAACAACACAATCGATGTAAACATAAGAAATGACAGCTTAGTGATATTAGTGACAAATTGTTGACAGGTTATTTGACAGAACGAGTTACTGTCAATTTGAAAATATCTTTCAAATGTTCTTGCCAAAGACGATATTCGAGAGGCACGTCGGTTTGTCGGTGGCGTCACCTCGCAAAAATTAAGTGAAAATATTTTGTCAAGTCTTCAGATTAGAAATTATTATTTCAAAATCAATTCAATGAATATATAATTGAAAAGCAATTCAGTGCTTATAAAAGAGCTTAATTTTTAATCTTTGATGGGAATAAAAATTGACCAATATTAATAATGAATAAATAATAAGCTAACTCGCTTATTCATTTTTATCCGTGTGAGTGTACACACTCCGGCGGTAAAGAATCACGTTTAAGCCCGCAGTCCACTGTTTGTCATAATGACAAATATTTGTCAAGTTGATCCGGACATCTATCAAACCGATTAGAAATCGACATGGATATCAGGCTGACTTGACAAATATTTGTCATTATGGCAAACAGTGTACTGATAGCTTTAGAGTGAAATCAGGAGTGATTCAGTTTCATTCCAAATTTTCGACCACTATTCTAGTTTGAATTCGGAGCCGAATAGAACAAACTCGCTGGTTTCCCCTGTAGTGTTCTATTCGTGTTTTTCAAATTTTCAATTAAGGCTTTGGTCCGATTCGTGAATCAAAATCGAATTAAACTTAAAAGTGACATTTCAAAAATTTCCAAATAACCCTGCTCGCAGAGCAAGATTACTTTTGACAGATATTGAATCATTTTTGATAGATGTTTTGTTGGTCTTGCTGGGTAGCACCAGCCATTCTCATGAGCGGGGGATTCCATAATTTGCGAACTGTCACTTTTAAGTTTAATTTGATTTTAATTCACGAATCGGACCAAAGCCTAAATGAAAAATCATCATGTTGGCGCCAAGAAAGGCGCCGTAATTGCAAAGTGGATTGATCTCCCGCATAATGAAAAACAACATACCATGCAGTCAAAATTACATATGCGTTATAAGATATATTGTCACTATTGGCTTCATTGTTAGCATACAATTTTAAGCTTGATTTACCATACCAACCCTACATCAACACTTACTGTTAATACATACCATGCTGTCGATGTGTAATTATATAGTTCTTCAATTGTACATCTACCAACTGATGTATGGTACATCGAAAATTTTGTTCGGAAAAACGACCGGATTTAAATGTTAATTATACTTAACCGCCTATTACTCATATGGTCATTTGGCCGTTTACAATCTGAGCTACTGTTGAAACAGTATATGAGACTGTCCATTTATGGTTAACTACTATTAGTGAGACCATCGCTACAGTAACACTTATTCTCTTCAATTATAACAGATGGTCCATGATTATGCGGGCTGTAGATAAAATGACGCATTCATACACCAAAACAATTGGAAAATATTTGAATCTCGTGATCATCAAGCACTCAGAATCTCGGAACAGGTTCTGGAAACCCGGAATTTCCGCTACAAAAGACCAACATAAAACTACAAATCAAATTAGGCTTCCGACACCTCAAACTTTTCAGAACCTCATGAGTAATTTAGAAAACGTCTTAGTATCTTGGTACGGTAAAACTGGTCATGCGAAGGCCACGGAATGGGTTCCGAAATTTTGGATTTTTCGGTGCAAAAAATCAACATAAAACTACAAAACAAATTAAGCTAATCAGAATCTAATGAGTAATTCAGAAAACGATTTTGTTTTTTGCTAGGGTAATCTGGGGCATGCGATGGCCACGAAACAGGTTCTGGGAACCCGGAACTTCTGGTACAAAAGGCCACCAATGAACAACAACACAAGTCAGTCTTCCGACACCTTAAACTTCTCCGGCACTGAAGCCCTACTTAGAACAACAAAGTAAATCAGTCTTCTGACACCTCACACTTTGCATTTGTTTTTTTCGGATTTGCCACTTCGACCCGCTATTAGCTGTATCGTAGTATTCTTCGTATCCTTTATTTATTAAGTGCATCTCCAATTAATCCATTACTATTGAGAAGATACAGGTTTCGATACAGTTCTTGTTTTGTTTTCTCAAGAGCATCATGACAAGGTTCCCTCTATTTGGACCCTTCACAGAGAGCAATCTCATTGAAGGCGCGCCTTTATTAATAAGAATTCAATCCTTTCTTTAGAAAACAGAACAATAATACTGTTATTTGACCATGAATCGGAGCCCTAGCCACATCATTGTCTTGCTTCTACAATATAATCAGTAGAGTACCCAACCTGGGATTTATCTATATCTACAAAACCATTTCTAGCTAAAAAAATGTTCAGCAAAAAGAATTCCCATGTGCTCCTCTCACTACTATTGTAAACCAATTCATGAAGAGTTAGTACATATTTGAATCTGCAACTCGTTTTTTTTTCTAGAATTCAGTTCAGCCTAGGATGATGGGCACCTATTGCACTAATTGCTTGAAAACTTACTTCCGCTGCTGCATAAAGTTTAGCCTCAAACAGAGAGCTTCAATAGAGGTTTGGTAGATCTTACTCCGTAATACACCACTTAAAAGTGATCTGTCCAGCATTATAGGAAAAGGCTAACATAGAACTACAAAATCAATCAGTCTTTCGACCCTTCAAACTTCTCATAATAGAAAACATCGTAAAATCTTTGTAGGGTAGAAATGGCCATGCGATGACCACAGAACAGGTTTCAGAAACCCGGTATTTCCAGTGAAAATGACCTACATAGGGGCTGTCCATATACCACGTGGACAGATTTTGGTCAATTTTAGTAACCCTTGGCTTCCAGCGCATGGGCAACCACCCATATAAATTTTACAAAAATTGTATGGGTCGTGGACATTTTTCATACACCTCTCCCCCCCTAAACTGTCCACGTGGTATATGGACAGCTCTATCAGTATAAATCAGTCTTCAGACATCATGAACTACTGAGAATTCCCTGAGTAACCTAGAAAATGCCAAAGTGCTGTTTTAGAGAAAGACTGGCAATTTTATTGCCACAAAACAAGATCCGGAGTCCCTGGAAAGCCCATTCCGATGGCTTAACGTGGCCTTTTGTGCCGGAAATCCCAGGTTACCGCAACCTACCAAAAAACTATAGCGTTATCTAGACTATTCATGAGATTCTGAGAAGTTTGAGGTGTCGGGAGACGGCTATTGCTGTCAACCATTTACATTGATCAGTAATTACTTATTCTAAAACACCTGTTATGACGCTAAAAATCTCAAAATACTGAATTTTCGTTGGAAAATGGCTTTTGCCACACTTCGAACCCCCCCCCCCCTTTCTAAAAGAAGGAGGATCATCCTATGCATTTAACCCGTCTATTTTCTGAAACTACTGTTCTCCTTGGTCACAGTTGAACCCGCTTGCATTTTAGTTGAAAATTGACCGAGAACGACTTGTTTTAAGTTGTCAAGATTCGTCCCGTCAGTTTGAGGGTTAATCAAATTTAAAATCGAAATGATGTGTTTATAACATTTTGTTTATTGAATATACAGTCGCCTCTCCACATCTCGATATTGAAGGGACCTTCGAGATAGGGAGAGATCGAGGAATGGAAGGAAAATTGAAATGGGTGCTAGATCCAAAAAAGATCGTTGCTATGAAAAACGATAACAAAACAAATGTCGTTTCTTGTTGTTCATGTGTTTGTTATTGTCCAAAGATGGTCTAGTCGCCCAAAAATCTGACCATATCGACATAAGGAGAGTGAATCCTGAGCAACATATGATCAGAACCCATCGAGATAGAGAGATATCGAGATAGGGAGGTTATCGAGATGTAGAAATCCCAAATGTATGTAGATTGAAGGGACTGAGGAAACCATCGACATAGGGAGAGATATCGAGATATAGAACATCGAGATGTGGAGAGTCGACTGTATTTGTTGCACACATAAATTTTTATAATTGGGTTGTTTAGGGGTATATATGTTTTTACATATTCTGAATCTGCATAAAAAACTGAGCCTAACCTCAATTTTTCAGAATTTTTGTAGTCCCGGAACAATTTTTAATTTGGATTTTAAATTTATATGGGACTAAAAATTTGTTCTTATTTATGCTGCATGGGCCAACTGTCATTCTATGAATGTTAGTGTCATTCTATCGATTAAAATGGCTTATTGTTTGCTATACAAAAATGAAAATAAAAGGTTTACAAGCAAAATAAAAATATGTTGGAGATCAGAAAAGCATGCTCTTTATGTTAAACTATAAAAAACCTCATATTTTTCTCCGCTCAACAACCCAATTTACGACACTCAAATCATTTATTGCACCAAATGTCCAACAAAATAATTTCCAATGTTAGACAAAAATCGTTGCAATCTTCTAAATACTGTTGTAAGAATTTTGTTTCAATTCTTTACTTTTCCGATTCAGTGAACGGAATTTAACATGGGATTGAGATAGAAAAAGAAATTTCTTTTGAACACGATACTAACCTTTAGCTAATAAAACTAGTTGAAAAAAAAAATGAAAAAAAGAATGCATATTTTATTCCACAGGACAGCAAAATGGATTAGATTAGACTATGATCCACAGAATTTTCATAAAATCGACAAAAATTGCAAGTGTTGCAAATATAGTCGTGAGCAATATATTTCTCAAATTCCGAAACCAACAAAAGGCTGGTAAACGCTTAGCCTTAGACCTATTTTGACTAGGAACCCGCGCATTGCTCTGTATCTTAAGTAATTACGACTTATATACATGGTTTTCGGATCAAGATTATCAGATTCTCCATAATGCATTATTTATTAGATTCTTTATGATGAGTTTTTACAAATTGTTTTTTCGTTACTTATTTCAAGCATTTATTTCATAAATAAATGTTCATAATTATAGTTTTAAGCTGAGCTATATTTTCGACCTCAGCGCAGATCTCAGTATTTATTTTTCTATAACATAATTTCAATTGTGCGTTGTTTCGTGTGCTTTCTCTTCTCTAATTTTACGTGACTACCAGTTCGCTGGTTTTCATTTTCCGCTTCCATGCATAATTTTGGTCTGAAAACTCTCTTTTATTCATTTTCTGCTAGTTCATCTACAAAAACGCTACGTTAGCAAAAACTAAACTAAAACCAACCAAAATCTCATTGAGATTCCAATCGCGCGCAAAACAAAACAAAAATGATCGGCAGTTTAATCGACCCGACCCTCTGAGTATGCACCCCAATCTTACTTGGCTGTTGTTCCACTAAAGCTATGCATATAAACAAGACAATCAAAGCACATCTTAGCTGGCAATAAAACGGTATTTCTCGCGTGCCTTGCCGTGAGATTCATCGATTGTATGAAAGAAAAAGAAATTTGTCATTTTTCCACGCATTCGCGATCACACCTGCAATTGCTTGATCGACATCGTGGCAAACGTCAATTACCTATTCCACTATCGTATAACGTGCATTAAAAGTGTGGAATTTTTCGCCGCTACGGTCATCGCCAGCCTGGCACTGAGCTCCTTATTGAGCTCGTGCCAGATACACTTCCCAATGAGGGATACACTTTCGATCGAAGGCCTGCAAATGACCAACAGGGTCAGGCAGATACCGTCCGTGGGGCTGGGCTGTGATCGAGTGGTGTGGTGCTCGACGCTCAACACTCCGTGCGGTCGATGTTGGGGCAGATCGGCTCCGAAAAGCTCGATCATAAATTTCTTGAGGGTGGAGTGAATACTGCGGCCGGGGTGGATTTCGACTGTTGGAAAGTGGTACGCGGTTTTCTCACTAAGGAGGATGAATACCTGATTGGTGGTCTTGTTTTTGATGGCTACTACTATCCTCAGGTAGTTTTTGTAATGGGCCTTTCTAGCCGGCATGATATCCCTATGCCAGTTGGGATCTTTCGGGATACGACGTTTGTGGTTGCGGGCCAAGTCTATGATGGGAATTATGTCGTTGGCACGGAGACTCAGTTCGTCTAAGTTTCCTACCCATTTGGCTTGAATGGATTCCTGGTCTGCTTGAGATGGGGTTTTGAGTTCACCTCCAACTACCCGTCCTGTTAATACGAATCTAAACCAAGTGCCACCAGCTGATTCCACTGCCAGCAGTGTCGTAATGTCCACTTTAAGTCCAGTTTCTTCTAGAACTTCTCTCATGCTAGCCTCCGTAATCGTTTCGCCAGGTTCCATGCGACCCGCAGGGAGGTACCATTTTCCTGCACACGATTCTTTCGCTTCCTGCATCATCAACACTTCATTTCGATCGTTGATGATCACACAAGCTACCACGTAGGTGACACTTTTTCCAATAATAGGCACGTAGTCTGAAGAGGCGAGTGGCTTAACGCCCTGCGCCTCGGTGGCTGCATTCTGCTCTTCCAATGAAAAGTCACACAACTCACTGGTTAATTCATCCAGGTAGTGTCCCTCAAGCACTCGAATCAAGTTATTCTCCATTCTAAACACCTTTTAGCCACCTTATCTAGGATCAAAGAAACTTCACTTCAAACTACCATTTCCGTTTTCGAACCCACACGCGTGACGCGATCTTATTTACTCTCACACGCTATCTCTTCAGCTTATAATTGATATTAAATCCACAAGAGCTCTGTTTTCTGATAGTCAGAGATTATTTTTTAAAGCGTTAACACAGCAGGTTCAGCTGAAGTTGATCGATGGAATTTTCGAACGAGACTGAAACCACGCGACTTCGCGATCGCGTACGGCTCGAAGAATGTACCGCGAGGCCGCGAGCTAAAACAAGTTGTGTGTATCGATTGTGAACTCTCGATCCTCTCACCAGTCAGTCGCCACAGTCTCAATGGGCTACCTCGTCGTCGTAGTCATCCCAAAAAAAGGATCGCACACATAGCGCTCTGTTTTTGAGGTATTTCTGCTTTGGTTCGAGATTCGTATACGCTTCGGAGTGCGGAGAAAAGCTCTTCAAGTACGATTCATTCACCTTTCCTTACGCGGCTTGGACAGTTTTTTGTTAAGTCACGGTCGAAAGCTTTGCGTGTCTTTTAAAAATTTCTACGATTTTCTTATTCTAATGTACCACACAAATTCTACCTTAATGAATCTTCAGTTTTGAGATACTGCTCCGGACCATCAGCTTCGATCATCATAACGATTATGCCTGCGCCTGGAAAGACAGAGTTGTTGGTCGTCGGAAGCTGGGCGGCACTCGCTGGCTACTAACGGTTCTTTCCCGCGATCACTTTGGATGGAGGCGGCGTCCCCACTTGTTGGGTAAAAGTGTGCTCTGTTTCTGTTTTTTTTCGGCGAGTAAAAAATGAAACAAAAGGAAACACAAAAAATGAAAGAAGAGAAAATTAATAAGTATCTTGATCACGGCTCAGTTCAGCAGTAACAGATAGATTTTGCTGAAGGTGCTTCCTTTCATTGAAGCAAAATGAATGACGAGATAACGAGAGCAAAATGAATAAGTGGGCTAATTAAAAAAAATAAAGAGATTTGCTGAGGGGAACAGAAAGTGGAGTAAACCGATTGGGAAACAACATGCTTGTCATATGAAGTGATTTTCTTGTTCATTGACGCATTTAACACAATCGTTCAATTTTGCGCCAAGTGTTTGGGTTATTTTGCGGCAAAAAGATTGGATTGAAACCATTTTATAATCAGTTGATTTAAACTATTTATATGAAAAATGCCAGAAATTGCTGGATTGGCAATCCTACGCCTTTATTCGCAAGGCTAATAATGACTAATTATATACAAAAGCCATGTAAAAAAAATCAACGATTATTTTAGCTTAGTGTTTATTGAGCACTTTTACAGTTATGCGTTTTTTGCCATCATGCACTATTTCATACGTGAAACATGGCGAAAGGACTAACGATCGTACCTACTTGTAATTTATGAAATCATGAGCAGCACTCAGCGGGATCGATATGCATATAAATCACCAAATCAAATTGATATGATCTTAAAAGTTTATTCTCCGTTTTCCGTCAGATATGAAATTTGGGGTATACGATTTTCATAACAATGCGTAAATTAACAGAGTACGCATGTTATTATTATTGTTATAGAGTTTTGGCACTTCCTCAGTAAGCGTGCTGGGAATTTTCACCTACCCCGGGCAATCTGAATGCCAAAGGGGATTAGGCTCTGTGGATCTCATTCGCCGGTTGACTTAAAATCCTATAATAAACGTTTGCACCGGATGTATTAGTTATGGTGGTTCAGGAATCAGTTCCAGGAACCACTGTCTTTTGGATGCTATGGAGGTTATGAGATAGTTCCAGCTCTCCTAAGGATCTCAGAAAAGATTTCGGGACGATTCCGGTTGCTGAGATAACAACCGGAATTATACGCACGTCCTCCAGGTGCCACATCTGCTTCAACTCCTCCGCCAAGTCGTGGTACTTCGTTATCTTGGTGGAGAATGTTGTTTGGACATTATGGTCTAGCGGTACAGCAATGTCGATGAGGGTTACCCGCTTCATCATTTTGTCGTAGACCATAATATCGGGCCGATTGGCACGAATGAGCACATCCGTTATGATCTCGCGATCCCAGTACAGCTTCACGAAACTATTTTCCAGAACCGGGACAGGCACATATTTGTAGTAGCCGACAAACTGGTTAACCAAGTTGTGCTTTAAAGCAAGCTGTTGGTGCACAATCTTGGCTACTTCGTTATGACGACCGAGATAAGGCCGAGCTAAGGTTGAACACCCGGACACGATATGTTCGATCGTCTCTCCTACTGAATTGCACTTCCTGCAGCGGTCCTCCACGTTTTCGTGCAATATATAGTGCCGATAGTTCTTCGTCGCAATTACTCGGTCCTGTATGGCTACCATGAATCCTTCTGTTTCTGAGAAGAGTTCACCCCGCACCAGCCACGTATTCGACGCCGCTTTGTCGATATATTCCAGCTCCAGTTGATGGGGGTGCGCCCCATGCAACTCCTTCTGCTTCCACAATGCGATCATCTCGTCGACAGATTTGATATCGCAATTCAGCTGATAGTGCTCCTGCGCCAGATGCAGGGCACTGAATCCGTGGTCAGTTTCACACACATGGCGGTTCTGGCTTTTCACGAAGTATATTCGAAACGGCTGGATCTGGGATACACATAGTGTTTGTATATCGGTGACGCCTCTTCCTCCTACTGTACGTGGCAGGATGACTCTCTCAATGGACGATTTTGGATGGCGCATGCGATGCTTAGTGAACGCCACCCGTACTACTCGTTCTAACGCCTCTAAATCAGTCTTGGTCCACTTCACCACCCCGAAACTGTATGTCAACAAGGACACGGCAAACGTGTTTATCGCCTTCACCTTGTTGCCGGCCGACAAAGGGCTCTTCAAAATACCGTTGACACGATGCAAGAACTTTTCCTGCAGCTTTTTCTTGATCGTCGCATGGCTAGGAACTTGTACGTTTCGCCTTCACCCATGATTCGAATCTCCTCCTGTTCGTTGACGCGGAAACTGTCGGTATCCACCAGGTGATCCCGGTGTAGATGTATGGATCGACATTTATCGATACCAAACTTCATCCGGATGTCGTTGCTGAATACCGTTACAAGCCGCAGAAATTGGTGCAGCTTCTCCACAGATTCCGCAAACAGCTTCAAGTCGTCCATAAAGAAGGTGTGGGTAATGTTTGTACTCCTTTCCCCACTCTTCAAATAATAGCCATAGTTGTGTTGGTTGAGTGCTCTGCTAAGAGGGTTCATGGCAAGGCAAAACCATAGAGGACTAAAGGTATCGGCTTGGAATATACCCCTCCTGATGCTGAGAGTCTTGGACTGTAACACCTTTTGTCCATCGGTAATGTGTAGGGATGTGCTCCACATCCCCATAGTATTATTATTATTATCTTTATTACCGAGATCTTAATACACATGTTTTCGTAGCTGGTAAATCCAGCATGCTAAAAATTTTCTGTCTTAAACAGCGTTTCTTAACCAGGACTGCATGTACCCTATATGTACCTCTAGCTCTACTGGTTCTTGCAAAAGAATGCGTAATAGTGGATTTCGTTTCAATAAAAAAAAGTTGAACACAATTGTATTCATACCTTCATTAGGCCGAATGACAAGTGAGAAGTGAGAAATAAGATTTGAGAAGTGAGAAGTGATAGATGAAAAGTAAAAAGTAAGAAGTTGAAAGTGAGAAATGAGAAGTGAGTGGTAAGAAGTGAGAAATGAGGAGGAAGAAAGGAGAAATTAGAAGGAAGATTAGTGAAGGAAGAAGGAAAAATAAAGGAGGAAGAAAAAGAAGGAAGAAGAAAGAAAGTTAAAGGAAGAATGAAGAAAGGTGAAGGAAAAACGAAGAAAGAAAGATGGAGAAGGATGAAAAAATATGAAGAGGAATGGAGAAAGGAAAAAAAAGTAAGAAGAAAGAAAACAGAAAAGGAGGAAGAATGAAGAAGGAAGAACGATGAAATGAGAAGATGAAAGAAGTACGGGCCCTCCTTAGCCGTGCGGTAAGACGCGCGGCTACAAAGCAAGACCATGCTGAGGGTGGCTGGGTTCGATTCCCGGTGCCGGTCTAGGCAATTTTCGGATTGGAAATTGTCTCGACTTCCCTGGGCATAAAAGTATCATCGTGGTAGCCTCATGATATGATGATGATGGTCCCGCCACATACCCCTACAAAGGTTTGAGCTAGACGATTTATCTTTAAGATAATTATTAATGATCAATTTTAATCAGATTTGGCAAACAATAAACGATCCGATTATTTCCACAGATATAAATAACATTAACATATAACATCGCTATACAGCAAAAAACATAAGTTAGTAAAAAGAAACAGTTGAATTCCACCACAGAGTTTTGCAAGCATCATCAGTGGTACAGCGAGCCCGATTAAGTTATAAAACTTGTGATACCTCTCGCATGATGCCAAAAGTTTCGTCAAGAAGCGCGTACTCAAACTATTCTCGCTAGTACCAATCAATTTAATTTACTCGAAAAAAATCAAAACTTGTGTTACCTCTCCGTAGATACCAAAAGTCTAGATAAAATCGCGTTCTATCTGAGAGCTCACTACTTTTCATAGTATCCTTCAAACAGTTCCAAATGTTTCAAGTATTGATCATAAAATCGTAAAAAGTCGTTTATACCTGTATTCGCGCGCGATTCTCAAACATTTGTAGACTACACAAAAGAATGTAAAAATACAAATCAATAAATAAAATACCATCATCATCATCATCGAGGCGAACAAAAATAGTCTATAAGCGCCCTAATGAAATAAAAAATCATTTACATTGTTCAAGAAAAGATATCCGTTATCACAAACTTCGTCAAGATACACAATTAGTCAATACCAAAAACTTAAATATATGACTGTTTAAAAAACAGCTTTTACGTGTGAAATACAAAGTCTCTTGAACTGTGATAGTGTCCTTGCACGCTTGATGTGTATAGGCATCGAATTGAATACGTTTATTCCTTTATAAAACAATGAATTTTGAGAAACTCCATACAAAAAATAAGGTGTTCTTATTTCATCCGCATTTCTAGTATTATATCTATGAATGTCACTTCCTCTTTCAATTCGATTACACAAATATCGGGGCAGCAATCCATTTATTATTTTGAAAATGAACACCATCTTCTTCTATATACATAAAAATGAATTTCTGTCTGTCTGAACCTTATAGACTCGGAAACTACTGAACCGATCGGCGTGAAAATTTGTATGCAGAGGTTTTTCGGGCCGGGGAAGGTTCTTAAGATGGTTAGAGACCCCTCCCCCGCTTTGGAAAGGGGGGCTCCCATACAAATGGAACACTAATTTCTTCATAACACGATAATTAATCAGAGAACAAATCAATTTTAGGCGAAACGAAGTTCGTCGGGTCTGCTAGTAGTTAAATAAACAATTCTTTGCTTCACTGATAACCATTGTAAAGCGTCCAACAAAAAGGAGGAGGAAGTGAATCTATTACATCTCAAAATCAAGCGCATAACTTTATTTTGCAAACGCTGTAACCTCGATATTTGTGTTTCATTGGCCAGAAATAAAATGGAGGCGCAAAAGTCCAGGTGAGGAGAGATGATTGATTTGTACAACTGTATTTTACTCGTTTTTTAATCGACATAAAATTCCATGCTTCTTGGCTATTTTCTTGATGACATTGTTGATATGAGAATCAAATTTCAATTTATCATCAATAATCACGCCAAGATATTTAATTTCCCGAACGCGATCAAGTGTTTCATCATCAATTCTAACAGAAACATTATCAATGAATCGATTTCGCGAAATTACCATGTATTTAGTTTTACTTATATTCAACTTCAACTGTTTGTACTTCAACCATCTACTTAGAGAATGCAAATCTGTATATACGAATGCAAAAATGGTAACCTGGCTTAGAAACCTCGCAGTTAATATAATAACTGTGGAAAAGAAGAAGAAGTTAAAAGAAGAAGAAGATTATCTAGCATTTCTTGGGAAATTGCCATCTTTCTGGATAAATTATTAGTCTTCATTGTCTTTAATCTTTTCATGGAGGCTTTCTTTGAATCTCTGGAAAATACTTCGAGAAATTCCAAATTATTGTTGAGATACTTTCAGCATTCCAGGAGAAGTTCTTATCATGCCATCTGAGCAAATTTCTAAGAAAATGTTCGATCTCTCAGAAAATCAGTTCTTAATTATAGAAATCGTGATATCAATAATATATCCAAACATTAGGAGATACGACAAATGCTGGGTAAAGCCACAGACAAACAGACATAACACTCGACAAATTTACATCGTTCACTGATTTACTGGTCGATTCAAATAACCATTAGTTGGCCAATTGATCACTCGTGGCGCGCGCATCGGATTTGCTCGAGTTTGACGTTTGTACACTACCGCCATCTGGTTCGTGGTTTGCCCAACTAACTGAAATCAACAGATGTCGTTAGTGTTCAAACGACGATGAATTTGATGAGTAAATGTACAATCTGTTATGTCTGTTTGTCTGTGGTAAAGCGTACCATTGGTACTTCGCGTACCTGAAGAAATAAAATAGACGCCATCTTGCGGTCCTTAGCCTCTTACCCAGTAACTCCTATCCCTACCTCCCCGTGGTGCTGGCCGGGATACGAGCAACCTTAGGGAAGATTGGGTAACAAACCCCGGTGGGAGCTATGGTCGTATGCTGACAGGGAAGGGGGGTTTGTTCCTCTCCAGAGGTGTAAATCTTACAGAGCGTCTGTTCTCCATGTTAGGAGCGGCTCACAACAGCGTCTGTTCTCCATCTTAGGGGCGGCTGATCATCATCCGAGTGCCAGCGAGGGACTCTAAGTGAAACTGTGCACCATGGTCCACCGGGAATAAGGAGGAATGGTCTTCCGAAAATTTAGGGGGTTTGGTGTCAGGCAAGCCAGCCCTAAAACAACTTAAGCAACGAATAATCAACAAGAGAGTACGGATCGGAACAATTGATGAAGACTAATGCGAAGAAAAGGGACTAGCGATTGGAAACTCGGTTCGTGGAACTGCAAATCTCTCAACTTCATCGGGAGCAAACGCATACTCGCGGATATGCTCAAGGACCATGGATTCGGCTTCGTAGCGCTGCAGGAGGTTTTTTTATATCTTTATTAAAGAGGCTTTCAGCCCTTGGCTGGCTCACCTCTGATAACAGGAGGTTTATTGGAAGGGATCAATGGTGCGAACGTTTAGAGGTAATCATACCATGTACCAGAGCTGCGGCAACACATACGAGCTGGGAACAGCTTTCATAATGATGGGCGATATGCAAAAGGCGTGTGATCGGGTGGTGGCCGATCAATGAGAGAATGTGCAGGTTGAGGATCAAAGGCGGGTTCTTCAACTTCAGCAAAATCAACGTCCATAGCCCACACTCCGGAAGCACTGATGATGATAAGGACGCATTCTACGCGCAGCTGGAACGTGAGTACGACAGCTGCCAAAGCCACGACGCCAAAATCATCATAGGAATTTGAACGCTCAGGTTGGCCAAGAGGAGGAGTTTAGAACGACTAATGGAAAGTGCAGCGCTCACCGGTTGACGAACGAAAACGGCCTACGACTAATTGATTTCGCCGCTTTTAAGAATATGGCCATTCGCAGCACCTACTTCCAACACAGCCTCCCGTATCGGTACACCTGGAGATCACCATTGCAGACAGAATCACAAATCGACCACGTTCTGATTGATAGACGGCACTTCTCCGACATTATCGACGTCAGGACATATCGTGGCGCTAACATCGACTCTGACCACTATCTGGTGATGATTAAACTGCGCCCAAAACTATCCGTCATCAACAATGTTCGGTACCGACGGCCGCCCGCCGTACGACCTAGAGCGACTGAAGCAACCTGATGTCGCCACTGCATACGCGCAGCATCTCGAAGCAGCGTTGCCGGAGGAGGGTGAGCTCGATGGGGCCCCTCTTGAGGCCTGGTGGAATACAGTTAAAGCAGCCATTAACGACGCAGCGGAGAACAACGTCGGGTATGTGGGAAGAAGTCGACGGAACGATTGGTTCGACGAAGAGTGCCGACAGATTCTAGAGGAGAAGGACGCAGCGCGGGCGGTCGCACCACCAGGAAGAAGCGGAGTGCGAAGAGATAGAACAGCTGTGCCGTTATCAAGAAACACGCAAGTTCTATTAGAAGCTCAACGCATCCCGCAAAGGCTGCATGCCGCGAGCCGAGATGTGCAGGGATAAGGATGGAAGCATCTTGACGAACGAACGTTTGGTGATCGAAAGGTGAAAGCAAGGTTGTTAACGATCATTCAGTAATTTGCGTTCGATCATTTAGTAGTTTATCAATAACACATTCCAGAAGCTGAATTTTAAAATGTGTTATATGGTGGACTTTTAGTGCGAAGGTTTTTCTACAACTCTGCCTAATGGTTCGTTGTTTTAATTCCACTAGTAACGGAGTTATAGCTATAGTTTCAGCAACTTAGACTAAATGATAACAAAATTCCAATCATTTTGTTTGAGTTACTGTAACTAGCGCTCTAACTTCGTTATTAGTTGAATTCTAATAACGAACCATTAGGCAAACTTATAGAAAAACCTTTGCACTAGAAGTCCACCATACAACATATTTTGAAATTCAGCTTCTGGAATGTGTTATTGACAAACTACTATATGATCGAACGCAAATTACTGAATGATCGTTAACATCCTTGGGTGAAAGCAGCACTACTATTTTTATTTTTTTATTTATTTATTTAGACTAAGGCCGAAGTGGCCTGTGCGGTATATAAGAGTCTTCTCCATTCGGCTTGGTCCATGGCTACACGTTGCCAACCACGCAGTCTACGGAGGGTCTGCAAGTCATCTTCCACCTTCTTGTGCCCGTCGGATCGTTGTCGAGAACCATTTTCACCGGGTTACTGTCCGACATTCTGGCAACGTTCCCGGCCCACCGTAGTCGTTCAATTTTCGTAGTGTGAACGATGGTTGGTTCTCCTAGCAGCTCATGCAACTCGTGGTTCATTCGCCTCCTTCACGTACCGTCCGCCATATGCACCCCACCATAGATGGTACGCAGCACTTTCCTTTCGAAAACTCCGAGTGCGCGTTGGTCCTCCACAAGCATCGTCCAGGTCTCGTGTCCGTAGAGGACTACCGGTTTAATGAGCGTTTTGTAGATTGTCAGTTTGGTACGGCGGCGAACTCTATTCGATCGGAGCGTCTTGCGGAGTCCAAAGTATGTACGATTTCCAGCCACTATACGTCTCCGAATTTCTCTGCTGGTATCATTTTCGGCAGTCACCAGTGAGCCCAAGTACACAAATTCTTCTACCACCTCGATTTCGTCACCACCGATGCCAACTCGCAGTGGGTGGCTCACATTGTCTTCTCTTGAACCTCTTCCTATCATGTACTTCGTCTTCGACGTGTTGATGACTAGTCCGATCCGCTTGGCTACCCTCTTCAGTCTGATGTAGGCTTCCTCCATCTTCTCAAAGTTACGTGCCATAATATCTATGTCGTCGGCGAAGCCAAATAGCTGGACGGACTTATTGAAAATTGTACCACTCGTGTTAATCCCTGCTCTTCATATTACCCCTTCCAAAGCGATGTTGAATAGCAGACACGAAAGACCATGCCGTAACCCCGGTAGAATTATGTCCTGCGCGCGTTCCTCCAGGTCCATAACCATACCGCCATCTTCGTCTGCCACATCGCCATTCAGGTGCTCTTCGTATTGCTGCCGCCACCTTTGGATCACCTCACGCTCGTTCGTAAGAAGGTTCCCGTTTATGTCCTTACACATATTAGGCTGTGGCACGTGGCCCTTACGTGAACGGTTCAACTTCTCATAGAACTTTCGTGTGCAGTGCAGCGGTTGCAGTGCTACCAATGGTCGAATATCTCTCCAGCCATCTTCAAGAGACGCTGCGCCTAGCTGCTCTTCCGTTGGGAGTGCCACTTCCAGCTGCTGCGCGTATTCTTGGGCTAGTCTATCGTCTTGTAGCCGCCCAATATTAAGCCGCGGCGTTCGACTTCGACGCGTGTTGTACACCGTCGAGAGTTTTGAGCGCAGACATACTGCAACGAGGTAGTGGTCGGATTCAATATTCGCACTGCGGTAAGTGCGGACGTTCGTGATGTCGGAGAAGAATTTACCGTCGATTAGAGCAGCCCTACTAGGAACATTTAAATGGCGCTGAGATATAGGCAGTGAAAGTCAAGGCAGCGGAGAGGATAACTGCCGCTAAACGCAAGTCAGACTTATCTGGATATGGCGTCCATATGCAGATAAGTCTGACTTGCGGTTAGCGGCAGATAACTACGTCAGTTCAGCGGACGATGGAAGCCAACCAGCCCCCACCTTAAGGGAAGTTAAGGACGCCATCCAACAGCTAAAAACCACTAAACGGATGGTACGGATGGTATCGGAGCTGAGCTCATCAAGATGGGCCCAGAAAAGCTAGCCGCTTGCCTGCACAAACTGATAGTCAGAATCTGGGAACTGAACAGCTACCGGAGGAGTGGAAGGAAGAGTTATATGCCCCATCTCGCATATTTGTAACATTTGCATTTTGGTTGATTTTGTAAATCGTTTGTCAATCCTCCCCACATACTCAATCATTTCCAGCTTACCACAGATAAGCAAGATAGTAAAGCCTATTTTACTGTTGTGGGATGAGATGCAGTAAATTGAGCTTTCTGAACGATTCACAGGCTTTTAACAAAATGAACAAAAAACGCGAGTGTTATAAATATGCGATCATGGGCAGTACAAGAAAGGCGACAAGCTGGAGTATGAGAACTTTCGAGCGATCACCATCCTTAATGCCGCTACAAAGTGATATCCCAGATCATTTTCCGACGTCTGTCACCATCAGTGAATGAGTTCGTGAGAAGTTATCAAGCCGGCTTCGTTGACGGCCGCTCGACAACGGACCAGATCTTTACTGTACGGCAAATCCTTCCAAAATGCCGTGAATACCAGGTCCCAACGCACCATCTGTTCATTGATTTCAAGGTGGCATACGACAGTATAGACCGCGTAGAGCTATGGAAAATTATGGACGAGAACAGCTTCCCTGGGAAGCTTACCAGACTGATCAATTCAACGGTGACGAAATCTTTACACAGTTTTGCACACCATCCACCGTTGAATTGATCAGTCTGGTAAGCTTCCCAGGGAAGCTGTTCTCATCCATAATTTTGCATAGCTCTACGTTGTCTATACTGCCGTATGCCACCTTGAAATCAAAGAACACTCCAGTTCATTCGAATCGCGCCGTGGACTACGACAAGGTGACTTTCGTGCCTGTTGTTCAACATTGCGTTAGAAGATGTCATGCGGAGAGCCGGGTGTGACAGCCGGGGTATGATTTTCAACAGATCCAGTTAATTAATTTGTTTCGCGGATGACATGGACATTGTCGGCCGAACATTTGCAAAGGTGGCAGAACTGTACGCCCGCCTGAAACGTGAAGCAACAAAAGTTTGACTGGTGGTGAATGCATCGAAAACAAAGTACATGCTTGTGGGCGGAACTGAGCGCGACGGTAGACGGGGATACCTTCAAGGTGGTCGAAGAACTCGTCTACCTTGGATCCTTGCTAACGGCTGAAAACAATGTTAGTCGTGAAATACGAAGGCGCATCATCTGTGGAAGTCGGCCTACTACGGGCTCCAGAAGAAACTGCGGCCAAAAAAGATTCGCCACCGCAACAAATGTGTTATGTACAAGACGCTGATAAGACCGGTAGTCCTCTACGGACACGAATCATGAACAATGCTCGAGGAGTACTTGCAAGCACTCGGAGTATTCAAAAAACCGGTGCTTATGACCATCTTTGGCGGTGTGCAAGAAGATGCTGTGTGGCGGCGAAGAATGAATCACGAGCCCGCCCAGCTCTACGGCGTACCCAGTATCCAGTAGGTAGCTAAAGCTGGAAGGGTACGATGGGCAGGGCATGTTGCAAGAATGCCGGACAGCAACCCTGCAAAGATGGCGTTCGCTTCCGATCCGGCAGGTACGAGACGGCGTGGAGCACAGCGAGCGAGGTGGCCTTACCAGGTACAGAACAACTTGGTGAGCGTAAGGGGCACTCGAGGATGGAGAGATGCGGCCTCGAACTGTGTATTGTGGCGTCAAATTGTTGATTCAGTGTTATCTGTTTAGATGTAAACTAAATAAATAAATGAATGATCCAAACATTAGGGAAGATATTCAAATTGATGGGCTACATCGTCACGTGAAATAATTTTCGTTTTGGTCTTCTTCTCGAATCATAATTTATTGCATTTTTGCGGGAACCTATCTTCAACAGAAAAAAATCCGTGTTTTTGCACATATCTCCAAAAAGCAGCGAAACTAATTGATCAAAAAGAAATCTTTCAAATTCTGTCGCGAATTGAATCATGATTAGGAATAAATTATAGGCATATATTAAATGGCTTCGTACCCTATTTTAGTACGCTTTCGTGAGCACAAACATCGTACTCCGATTTACTAATGATTTTCCAATTCACATCCATAAATCAATATCAGCGAGAAAATTCCTATTTGTTGCTGTAGCATAAAATGCACCGTAGACCGTACTAAGCGCGACAAAAACCGGTTACTGTAGTACGGGGCCACTACTGATTGGGAGCGGGATGGTGTCACCAGTGCCAGTGCCAGCGGCAAAAGCTTAGCTTTTGCGTGGTAGAAAATTTCTTTTTTACATAATCCACGCTCAGAGCCAGACCATTCAAGCTTACATCATTGTCTCCATCTCCACCGTATTAATCCCTTGCTGGGGCCCACCAAATGAACTAACTCTGCTCAACGAAACAGATTAACCCACTAGTTGCGAGTCTCAACGAGCATATTTATTAATGACTACTATTTTCGTAATCAATCCATAATCCACGGGGCCCAATTAAACATTGTTCATCACTCTTTCACATTATTGGAAGAACTGTTTGTCCGCTTGGAAGGACTAGAACGTGTCAGTGATGGGAGTAGCAGAATGCAGCATGTGAAAGCTAAAATTGCCGATGTCCAGAAGTTTGTGTAGCTTCATTCGGTAAGAACGTCAAAAAATAGTCGCATGTAACCTCATACTTTTGTAAACAGTCAGCTAAAAATGTATCGAATGGTTTGATGTTGCTATTATGAGTTGCTTCACTAAGGTCAAAATGTTGCCCCACTTTAGAGTAAGGCTCTCTTTTCCCATTTCAATCGGCCATGTGACGAAGTGGGGTGAAGCAACTCAGGCACCTCACTTCGTCACATGGTCGTCGAAATCCCATCAGATGCCGAATTCGGTTAGGTATTCAGTTTGGTTGCCTCAACACCCCTACGCCGACATGGCGTGGCTTGTAGAAGAATACGATGACCATCTCACGAAACCTGTTCCCAGATATGCTCATTTCAATTCAAAACAAACACCATTCAAGTCACCTTGAGATTCCAATCATTCTACCGGATCTTCGTGAGTTTGATGCGCTTCTTTGGTAGATAGGTTTTCGTATTCTTCTTCATAATAAAATGTGTTTTATCTGTGCCGTGCATTTATACATAACTCGCTGCAAATGATAACGTATCGGTTAATGAGAATATTTTTTTTTATTTTCTAAGGAGAAAATGTATACCAAGATGCAATTGCATCTATCATTATACGAGACAGCTGTGGCTGTAAAAAGCTGTATCTATCTACTCCAATGACATGGCATAATGAGCAATAATGCTAGCTAATTTGATGACTTTATTGGTTGGTTTTTATTTCTATAAGTGCGACGAAGCAAACGATTTCGAATGTTAGACCCAGCCACTATGTTCAGTCCGTTGGAAAGTTCGTCACAAAATAAAGATGTGACAATTTTTCTCGAACAATAGAGTGTTATATTTTCTTTTATTTGTGCGTTTATTTAATAGGTTATGGTGCCGTGCATTAGAGGTTACGAAGCCTATATAATTTATTAGGCTATTTATACCCGTAGGGGAAGGTGGGGAGACTTGATCACCCCGTGTTTTATCGAGAACTAAAGTAGTTTTGTTCTAGCATATTTTTAGTATAGATCCTCTAAACAAATGACCTTTATGTGATGAGTTATTTTTTGGATTGACAACCTTATTTATTCTGCAGGGCGATTTGTATGTTTTGACCTTCGTAAAGATTTTTTTATTGGCCACGCAAAATTTGAACAACTTTTGTTAACAATGGCCAACAATGACCAGCCAGGCTCGTAAAGATACTCGATTCCAAGCTCCATACGAATTTATTACTTTAAAAAATGTGTTATTTGAGTTTGTTCCTAATAAACTGAAAAACTTTTATTACACTTGCTCATTATCATATTGTGATCTCACACTTTGCTGTTTAATAGTGCTATTTGAATATTCATGCATTATGCTGAACGAACAGCTGTCAGTATGCCAAAGTATACGCATTTGTGTAAAAAATCAATATTTTTGTGGATTTATATGCATATCTATGGAAGCTGGTTTACTGCTTTGAGTGCAAATACCATCGGAGTGTCATCATCGCCACTATCGATATGTAAACAATGATGTATTTGACCTTGAAAATGCATGCTCTTCCAAATTAGGGTACAATCGGTACAATGCTATGCTAAAATAATCACTTCATTTAAAATGCATTATACTTACCTTGCCCAAATCCGGTCTTTACTGCGAACTCATGCAGCAGTGGATCTTTTCAGTCAAAGAACACTATTTGTCTTGTATGACTAACACCATTGAGTAATTGCAGTATATGTACTAACCAAAAGCTATTTTCGATTGGTACTGCAGTGAAATATCTATGCTGACTCGTTACCGTGAAACTGCAATTGCAGAAAAGATCGAAAGTATGACACTTCGCGTCGAAAACATAAACACTAGTGCGCCGTGGCTCATGAATGGCGATGAATGGAAGGTTCACTCGCGTTGCCTGGCGAATGGGTACATAAATATCCACAACCAGCACATTGTCGATTACGGTATCGTATCACACAACATAGAAGCCGCATGCTCTGGCTGAACACAGCTACACGTGCATACAGCTGTGAGTCTGCCAGAGATATAACTACATACAACTGTAGCAAAGAGCAACATGCGACTACACACCTACCACGATAACCATGCCCTTAAGTCTAATTGATATCAACTTTAGGCAATGGAAAGTTTTTTCAAGATGTTAAAAATATTTATTTTATAGGCAACTATTCTTGAAATTTATACAACGACAGTAACATCAGCAAATAGGTAGTATCATACTGTGCTGTATTAAATAATTATGCTTAATCTGCGTCTCGTATGAGGTGAGGCTTTTCGAATAAAGCGACAATTGTCAATACCTCCCACATTTTTCTATGTTTTGATCAAAATCTCAATTTCTAGCGATTTAGATTGAGCACATATTTGGCATCCTCGCTTAAAATGACTTACAATTTCAATTACTGATGTTTTTTTTGTGTGCACGTTAAATGAAAAGACACGTTTCAGTTGGAAATAATTATAAAGCCACTCCACTTGTATGAAGCTCCATATAAAAGTGTTGGTTTTATAATTATTTACAACAAAAACGTTCCTTTTCAGTAAACGTGCATACAAAAAAACATAATTAATTTAAAATTTAAGTTATTTCCGGCTGGGATGCCAAATATGTCCTCATTTTAATCGATAGAAATCGAGATTTTGGTCCTTAAACATTACCACTTTGTATGAAAATCAGCGAATGCCTTATAATTATTTCCGGGGGTGTATATTTGCCAAAATTGCTTTGAAAAAACTGATTTTCCCAGATTTTTTTTGGATTTTTTCCGAAAGAAATTTTGGATAAGTCATGGAATTTCTTTGGAAATTCTGATAGGTATTTTTCCGAAAATTCTATTTGAAATTTCAAGAGAAATACCTGTAGTATTCCTTCGGAAATAACATTAGCAATTTCTTTACGTATTTCTTCGGTTTTGCTTTGGTTATATGTTTGAAAATTCATTCTTAAATTTCTCTAGAAATTTTTTCGATAATTTCTTTTAAACATCCTTTAGAAATTCTTCCCACCTCAGGAATTCCTTCCAGGAATAATTTAGAAAATTACGCCATTAAATCCTTTTGTCATTCCTCCAGGAATTCCTTCGAAAAATACTCTGAAGAGGCCTTTGTAAATTCATCCGGATATTCTTTCGGAGCCTTCCTCTTACTTTTAGTAAAACCATACAAATTTCCTTTTAAAAATGCTGCAGGAATTATTCTGGATATTTCTGATTTCCAAAAGAATTGCTATAAGGGAATATTCGAAAGCCTTTAAGAATTTCTAATTAAATGTTCGGAGGAATTTTTAATTAATTTTCTCAAGAATTCTTGGGTGAAGGAGAATTTCGAAGAAATTCCAAGAATTTCTTCCAAAAGTTTCGGGAGGGATTTCTTAAGGAATTACTGGATAAATTTGTTAGAGAAAATCCTGGAATAAATGCTGATGGAAATCATTTTTTAAAAATTGAAGGAGTTTCTTATTCAATTTCGGCTGGACTTTCTGAAGCAATTTCCAAAGGCATTTATAAAGAAATTCAAAAACAAAGAATTCTTCTATAAAGAAATTTTGGAAGGTTTTCCTGAAACAATTTCCGTAGGTATTCTTAAAGGAATTTCTGAACAGGTTTTCGAAGGAACTCCAAACAAATTTCCAATGGCATTTACAAATTTCTAAAAGAATTACCGTAATATTTTCTAAAAGAATTTCAGAATAAATTCTTGAAAAAAATTGCTAAGGAATTCTTGAAGAAATCTTTGGAATATCTAAATGAATTTTCGAAGAAATTTCTGAAGGATTTCTCCTAAATCAATTTCCGAAGGTATTCCTAAAACAATTCCCATGGGGATCCCTACAACAATTTCCGTAGATGTTTTTGAAGAAATTCCCGAAGGATTTTTTATAGGTATTTCCGAAGAATTTTTGAAAGGAATTCTTGATGGGATTTCCAAAGAGAATTCATAAAGGAAATTTCAAACGGAATTACCAAATTAAATTCTGAAGGAATTTCCGACGTACTTACATTTCTGCAAGAATTTCTTTGGACATCCCTCCAATAATTCTTTTGGAATGTCTTGCATAGGAAATAAATCCAGAAATTTCTTTGGATATTTCTTATAATATACCTTCAAAATTTTAAAGAAGGAATTATAAGAAAATTTATGATTTTTTTGAGTACCTACAATACTTACGGAAATTGTTTTAGGATTACCTTTGAAAATTTCTTTAGGGATTTCTTCGGAATAAATTTTAAGCACTCAGCGAGTACTTTCTCAAGAAATCTCTTTGGAAACTCTAGGAAGAGATTCTTGAAATTCCTTCAAATTTCTCTCAGGAAATTCCTGCAGAACTTCCTCCAGGAATTCTTTCGATATTTTTTTTTGAGTATTCCTCTTACAGAAGTTCTTTAGACCTTCGGGATTCCTTTTGAAATTTCTTCGTAATTTCCTTTGTGCGTAGTTTCGGGAATTTCTTCAGAAAATCCTTTAGAATCTCTTTTAGAAATCCTTCGTAAATTTCATTTGGAAATTATTTTGGGAATTTCTTCGAGAATTCTTTAGAAATTCCTTACGAAATTTCTTCAGGAAATCCTTCAAAATTTCCATAAGAAACTCCTCCAAAAATTCCTTTAGGATTTCCTGTTTCATTTTTCCATAATTTTCCGGATGAATTTTTCAACAAAATATCCGGAATAATTCCTGAATGAATTTTGGAAGGAATCTTACATTGGAATTTCTGGAGAAATTTACAAAAGCCTTTCGGGTGATTTTACGAAAGAATCCCTGTATGAATATCCAAATGAACTACAGGGGGAATTTTATAAATTATTCCGGGAGGAGATCCCGAAAGATTCTCTGGAGGATTTACTGGAGAAATTTCAGAAGAAATTCTTGAAAGAATTTCCAAATGTATTTCAGGAAGAATTTTCGAAGAACAACTTGAATAAATTTGGGACAAGAATATCCAAACGAATTTCTGAAGAAATTATTTAACGGATTCTCAAAAGAATTTTCAATGGAATTTCCAAACAAATTTCTATTGGAACTATCATATAAATTTTTAGATGAGAATTTTTTACAAGAAATCCTTCCTGAAGATATGAAAGAACTCTTTCGGGAATTCTGCCAGGAGTTTCTCCGGGAAGTCCTTCAAAAATTCGGATAGCAGTAAAACAAAACCCTGTTTTGAATTTGAAATTAAAACTTGTTAAAAAAAAAAACAAAAATATCGGGATTTCAGTCGATCTATCATCATACTTCTTTGGACATTCTTGAGAATTCCTTAGAGTTTACTTCGTCAGTAATCATTCAGTAATTTTTCAAAAGTTCTATCAGAAGTACAACGCATCCCGCAAAGGCTTCATGCCGCGAACCGAGATGTGCAGGGATAAGGATGTGAGCATCTTGACGGCCGAACGTGTGTTGGAGGCTGCACTTCCAGGAACACCTAAAGTGCACTGAGATCACAGGCAGTGTCGAAGACAAAGTAAATGCTAGTGGAGGGAACCGACCGCTCACCTGGGAAGCACTGTTACGATAGATGGTGATACCATCGGCTGATAATAATGTTAGTCGTGAAATACGAAGGCGCATCATCTGCGGAAGTCGGGCCTTGTTGAATCAGTTTAATCTACATTCCAGGAGGAACTCCAAGAGATATTCCTTGGGAAACTTCTCGTATATCTACATAAGGAACTTCTTCAAAACGAGAATTCAAGAATGAACTGCATCGTGAGTTCCTTCTGGAGTGCGTTCAGGCATTCCTCCTGGAGCTAGACCAGGAATTCCTTCAGGAGCTTCTTTTTGGAAATCTTTGAGGGATATCTCTTGTAGTTTTTTAAAAAAAAATCTCCTAGAGTTCATCCAGAGATTCCTCCTAGAGTTCCGACAGAAATTCCTCCTAAAGTTCCTCCATAAAATTCTCTTGGAGTTCCTCCCAATATTTCTTCTGAAGTTCCTCCTGGCATTATTTCTGGATATCATCCAGGATATCCACCTGGAGTTAGTCCAGGAATTCCTCCCGAAGCTGCCCCAGAAAGTTCGTCCAGGAATTTCTTCTAGAGTTCCTCCAAATACTTCTCGCTTAACTTTTCAAAAGGACCTAAGTAACATTTTTTTCATGAATTAATTTGAATAGCGCAATCAACAGAACAACATGAAAGCTATTGATTGCAGTATTCAAATTAAATCATGAAAAAAATGTTACTTAGGTCCTTTTGAAAAGTTCAGCGAGACTTCTTCTTGGATTCCTTCAGGAAATCCCCCCAGCAATTCATTTTGGAGTTCCTCAAGGAATTTCATCTGAGGATCTTTCAAATATTGCTCTTGAAATTCTGTTCGAAATTCTATTAGGAATTCCTCCTGAAGAATCTCCAGAAATTCTTCTAGAATTCCTTCGAAAATTGCTCTATGAGCTCCTCCAAGAGTTCCTCCAGCAATCCTTTTGGAGTTCCTCCAGGAATTTATCTTGGAGGAGCTCCTTCAGGAATTTATCTTGGAGTTTTTTTCATCCCCAGAAATTCATCTTTGAGTTCCACCAGGTAATTAAGAAATTTCTTCATTTATTTAGTCTACATCTAAACAAATAACACTGAATCAACAATTTGACGTCACAATACACGGTTCGAGGCCGCATCTCTCCATCTCCGAATACGCCCCAGGCTCGCCAAGTCGTTTTGCACCTGGTCTGCCCATCTCGCTCGCTGCGCCCCACGCCGTCTCGTACATGCTGGATCGGAAGCAAACACCATCTTTGCAGGGTTGCTGTCCGGCATTCTTGCAACATGTCCTGCCCATCGTACCCTTCCGGCTTTAGCTACCTTCTGGATACTGGGTTCGTCGTAGAGTTGGACGAGCTCGTGGTTCATTCTTCGCCGCCACACACCGTTTTCTTGCACACCGCCAAATATGCTCCTAAGCTCCCGTCTCTCGAATACTCCGAGTGCTTGCAAGTTCTCCTCGAGCATTGTCCATGTTTCATGCCCCTAGATGACAACCGGTCTTATTAGCGTCTTGTACATGACACATTTGGTGCGGTGGCGAATCTTTTTTGACCGCAGTTTCTTCTGGAGCCCGTAGTAGGCCCGACTTCCACAGATGATGCGCCTTCGTATTTAACGACTAACATTGTTATCAGCCGTTAGCAAGGATCCAAGGTAAACGAATTCCTCGACCACCTCGAAGGTATCTTCGTCTATCGTAACACTGCTTCCCAGGCGGGCCCTGTCGCGCTCGGTTCCGCCCACAAGCATGTACTTTGTCTTTGACGCATTCACCACCAGTCCAACTTTTGTTGCTTTTCGTTTCTGGCGCGTGTACAATTCTGCCACCTTTGCAAATGTTCGGCCGACAATGTCCATGTCATCCGCGAAACAAATAAATTGACTGCATCTGTTGAAAATGGTACCCCAGCTGCATGACACCTTCTAGCGCAATGTTAAACAACAGGCACGAAAGTCCATCACCTTGTCTTAGTCCCCGGCGCGATTCGAACGAAGTGGAGTGTTCGCCCGAAATCTTCACACAAATTTGCACACCATCCATCGTTGCTCACAAATTCCTTTTGGGGTTGATTCAGGAAATCTACCTGAAGCACCTCCAATAAGTCCTCCTGAAGTTCCTCCAGACATTGCTCCGGAAATTTAACCGGAGAGTCCAAAAATTGAATAGCAGTCTTCTAAAGTAACTGTTAGTTGCCGATCCGTAAGATATGAACGGAACCAGCATGGAAGATCGCCGTGAATTCCAATCCTCTCAAGCCTAGCGATTGCAATCTCATGGTTCACCTTATCGAAAGCAGCAGAGAGATCGGTGTAAATAACATCCGTTTGATTTCGTTCTAATAAGCTGTCGGTAACATACGAAGTTAGGCACAGCAGATTTGTCGTTGTGGATCGACCGACAATGAACCCATATCGATCATCGCTCAGGTACTGCTTACAGCATAGGATCCATGACAACCAGTTCAAATAGTTTGGAAACAGCACTAAATGAAGTAATGCTTCGTTAGTTATTGACGTCACGCTTGCTGCCTTTTTTGTAGACTGGAAACATTTACGCCTCTTTCCAGCATGATGGGAACAAACCGATTGATAGAGAAAGCTGGAGAATGTTTCGAAACGGAGAAAGTAGGGATACAATGTGTTTCTTGAGTAATGAAGAAAGCTTTCCATCGGGGCATTGGAAATCGTCGTGTCAGAAACATTCACGCTGATTAGCGTTTGATTTGTAACTGGAACGTTCTCTGCGGCCAATGATATGTGCTGATAATTCGTCCAATAATGATGATGGCAATCCTTCCTCCTTGCGTTGTTCATTAACGTAACTCCAAAAGGATTTTGGATTTGATAGGAGTCTAGATTGAATTCCCTGTTCATATCAGTGATAAGAGCTCTTACTTAAGCATTAGTATTCGTAGTTGAGCCTGACATAGTGTTGTTTGAGCGGGAGTGTAAGATATTTGGTGAATCTTTTGAGGGCGGCCTTCTTCGTTCTTTTCAGCGTGCGTAATTTTTTTGTCATCCAAGGAACACGGGAGCCATCGCGAATGATCTTCTTCAGGACATGCCTATCTAAAACATAGGCCAAGACGTGCGAGAAAGTGCGAAGGACTCGTAGGACAATCGACACTTAGTGTATCCATTGTGCTTGCCACACAGGATACATACTCATGCAATGGCGGGCATAGATAGGCTTTCAATCAATAACTGTGGAAATGCTTATAGAATACTAAGTTGAAAAGCAGGCCAATTTCTAGTTAGAATGTAGAGCCATCGAAGAATCGTAGGACACTGCCGTTGAAGCTATGGAGACTTCAAGAGAATCATAATCATTGACCGCAACTTATGTGTGACTGAATTTCATCACAATCAAGTTGCTGCAACCAATTTTATCTGACTGAAGAAGAAGATGATGAAGAAGTCTTCCAGTATATTCTTTGCAGTTCCTTATTTTATTCATCTTGGAGTTTCTCCAGAAATTAAGCTTGGAATTTCTCCAGGAATCGATCCTGGAATTAGACAAAGAAATCTCCCTGGAGTTGATTCAGAAATTCCTCCTGAAATTACTTCCGGAATTTCTCCTGGTGTTTCTCCAGAATTCCTCCGGGATTTTGTTCTAGAATTGCTCCAAATATTTCTCTTTGAGAAGATCCTTTAATTACGTAACGCTAAAATTACTCATTTTCAACCCCCTCTCACTATGTCACACTTTTTGTATGAAACATTTGAAAATGTTGTTTGGATTGGAAACCTTGGGCCAAAGCCCCCCCCCCTACGCGTTACGTAATTTATGGATGTTCCCTTTTGATTCTTTCAGAAGTTCCGCCAAAATGACGTATGACCATGTTATTGATAATGGAACAAATACCCGATATATTTCAAAATCAATTAATGAAAAAAGTAGATAATAAAAAAAAATATGAAAAACAACAAAGAACAAAATGTTTAATCTTTTCATTGCAATTCACATTCTGCTACCCAACAACTTTCCTATAAAAACTGATATAACCATCCATGTCTACAATTCAATTATATTCTCTATTGGTTAATCGTCATGAGTTCATTCAGCTCAACGTCGACGTTCCTATGTGTGGTCAGGCGGGACATGTTCGAACTGAGTCCAAACAAAAAGTTTTATTCCTTTTTACAATATATTATTCATCCTGTGGTAGGGAGTCAACTACCCAACCGGTACAAATGTTGCTTCGTTGTCATCCGTCCTTTCGGTACTGGATGGAAATTTGCAGCGAATAGGAATAAACTTCGTAAACTAGACCTTTTGTGGCTTTCGCTTCGACTGATTATATTATGACCGATGGTGTAATTTTGCTTAGAACTGAAACATGACTTTCCAATACTGGGTATCATCGATGGAAATACTCATGAATGAAAAGCCATCCACATTTGCTTCATGTTTTGAATTTGCGTGAATTATATATAGAAGAACGACTTCGATAGGCAAGTTTTTAATTTGACCGATTTCGGATTTTTTGGGATGTTTTGACGTTTTTTTTCAGGACGTTACCATAGGTCAGCGGGTACCTTCCGGGAAGGGGGTTTCATAGAAAAGGGTACACAGTGATTTTTTATTCTTATGTTACTTACGAGGGGTTAGACAAAAAGGTTGGGATAGGCAAAATTTTGTAGATATTCAAATTAACATAACTTTGCCTAAAAATAATCCGATTTGGATAAAATCGAGATCATCGAACGCAAACACTATTCTATTTTTCTGTTCATTGTATATATTCTTGGTCACCCAGGAAATTCCTGGAGTTAAGACCTTTGGGTATATATGCGTAACCAAAGGGCCTTAACTCCATTGACTTCTTGGATGACCACGAACATAAGCTGGGAATGCATTCTAATCCTGACTAAGACTGGCTGATCTTTGATTAGGTGTGTAGACCAAAAGGACTTAGCTCCAGGGATTTTCCGGGACATCCTGAACAACCTTGCTGAACACAACTTGAGTGCAGGTGCAAATGATATCAAGCTAGAGAAATATTTAACGCTTACAAGAATATTGCGAGCACATTAGCGCTGCTTATTTGTGAAACTCCTTATTGCTTTCTTCATTTCAAGAGAGTTGAAGACATCACCTTTCTGAATCCCATTTTTTTGCGATGTACAATGTAGAATATTCCATATATCAGAAAATCAATGCCTCATGTCAAAGCACACACCTTCCTGCACAATTTTCCTGAAAATGCGCAGTTTAAAATGGTCATAGAAAATCACTTACTTTGTACTCTTTTTTCACGAAAACACCTCCCTCCATGCAAGATACCCGCTCATCTATGGTTAATCTTAGGTAACGTCCTGGAAGATGATTAAATTTCCATTCGAAACATCCTAAAAATCCGAAGCCGGTAAATTTGTTAAAAAGTAATAACAATTTCAATATGGGGTCAATATGACCTCAGAGTACAGACAACGGAGGATTTTTTTGATAAAAGTAGACTGTGAGTCATTCATTCATTTATTTCGTTAACATCTAAACAGATAACACTGAATCAACAATTTGACGCCACAATGCACGGTTCGAGGCCGCATCTCTCCATCCTCGGATACGCCCCACGCTCGCCAAGTCGTTCTGCACCTGGTCTGCCCATCTTGCTCGCTGCGCTCCACGCCGTCTCGTACCTGCCGGATCGGAAGCGAACACCATCTTTGCAGGGTTGCTGTCCGGCATTCTTGCAACATGTCCTGCCCATCGTACCCTTCCGGCTTTAGCTACCTTCTGGATACTGGGTTCGCCGTAGAGTTGGGCGAGCTCATGGTTCATTCTTCGCCGCCACACACCGTCTTCTTGCACACCGCCAAAGATGGTCCTAAGCACCCGTCTCTCGAATACTCCGAGTGCTTGCAAGTCCTCCTCGAGCATTGTCCATGTTTCATGTCCGTAGAGGCCAACCGGTCTTATTAACGTCTTGTACATGACACATTTGGTGCGGTGGCGAATCTTTTTCGACCGCAGTTTCTTCTGGAGCCCGTAGTAGGCCCGACTTCCACAGATGATGCGCCTTCGTATTTCACGACTAACGTTGTTGTCAGCCGTTAGCAAGGATCCGAGGTAGACGAATTCCTCGACCACCTCGAAGGTATCCCCGTCTATCGTAACACTGCTTCCCAGACGGGCCCTGTCGCGCTCGGTTCCGCCCACAAGCATGTACTTTGTCTTTGACGCATTCACCACCAGTCCAACTTTTGTTGCTTCACGTTTCAGGCGGGTGTACAGTTCTGCCACCTTTGCAAATGTTCGGCCGACAATGTCCATGTCATCCGCGAAGCAAATAAATTGACTGGATCTGTTGAAAATCGTACCCCGGCTGTTACACCCGGATCTCCGCATGACACCTTCTAGCGCAATGTTGAACAACAGACACGAAAGTCCATCACCTTGTCTTAGTCCTTGGCGCGATTCGAACGAACTGGAGTGTTCGCCCGAAATCTTCACACAGTTTTGCACACCATCCACCGTTGCTTTGATCAGTCTGGTAAGCTTCCCAGGAATGCTGTTCTCGTCCATAATTTTCCATAGCTCTACGCGGTCTATACTGTCGTATGCCGCCTTGAAATCAACGAACAGATGGTGCGTTGGGACCTGGTATTCACGGCATTTTTGAAGGATTTGCCGTACAGTGAAGATCTGGTCCGTTGTCGAGCGGCCGTCAACGAAGCCGGCTTGATAACTTCCCACAAACTCGTTCACTAATGGTGACAGACGACGGAAGATGATCTGGGATATCACTTTGTAGGCGGCATTAAGGATGGTGATCGCTCGAAAGTTCTCACACTCCAGTTTGTCGCCTTTCTTGTAGATGGGGCATATAACCCCTTCCTTCCACTCCTCCGGTAGCTGTTCGGTTTCCCAGATTCTGACTATCAGTTTGTGCAGGCAAGTGGCCAGCTTTTCCGGGCCCATCTTGATGAGCTCAACTCCGATACCATCCTTACCATCCTTAGACTGTGAGTCTAAGAGGCTTATTTTCCAGATTTTCAAGCGAGTTTCTACCTAGAGGACAGATCTCAGCGAGTTTAACGAGTAGAAGCATAAGTATTAGAATGCTAGAGGCGCTGTTATCCTATACAGCATTTGTGAGCAACATGATTCATCCATCAGAGTAACCTTGATTTTGCATAAAGGGTTCGGTCGGAACCTGGAATGTCAATTTTATCATTCTGGAAAACTAGTTAATATCAAATATGAAAATTCGGGCTACTGTGATGAAAAAACGTGGACATCTGACACATAATGTACCATCTTGAATAAAACATGATGATCACAAGATTTGAAGCGCCATTAGCAATCTAATACTTATGCTTCTACTAGTTATATTGACCACAGAGTACAGACAAAAGGTTAATACACCATACTAATCTGCTGATCAAAAATGCAAGAATGATTACCCTTTAGAGAAATAATCCTCATCGGTTTGCTCCGGTAGAGGATTTTCGATGGGCGATACGAATAGTAATCTTTTGCCAGGTCATTCAGTAGCAGCAATGTTCAGATGTTCGTACGAAAGTGCATTAGATTGGGAGGATATTTTCGAAACACATGTGAGATTGAGCCTGGGGAAAATTCTCAGCGTGCAAGACCCTAATGATTAAATTTCAATTTTCGTCTTGTTAGCCATGTGTCATCTCTTAGCATGCCCTTGCTCGACACACAACATAATACGCACAGCACGCCAGCACAGCCTATTGATGAATCATTCGCTTCATTAATTCGTGGGATAGAACTTCATATAAGTAGGTACCTTCATTTTTATAGGTACATGAATGCAAGTTTGAAACGAATTTGAATATAATTATTTATCACTTTTTTAATATCATTCCAAGCAACCAAAAGTTTGGATAAGATGGGATGTTTTGGCCTAATCAGCTTGCATTTTAAGTAATTTTTTGTATGGCTGGAGCGCAAAAGTGAACCTTGAAGTTCTGTTAAGCTGCTTGGAACTCGATGTGAACCGAAAGTGAACTAATTGGTTCGGCTAGGAACAAACTAAAATAAACAAACTAAAATAAACAAACTGAAATAAAGTAAAATGTGAACTTTTGGTTGCTTGGGATAGGCACAGATAAGCACATAAAACCTTTGCTAATCAAATTAATCGCTATAAATTTTAACAATATAGTTTTCTGAGCTAAACGTGAAGCAATCGTCAATATGAAAAAAAAAAACGATAATAATTATAATTTTACTACTTCGCACGTAAGAATATCCGCAAACACACCTGGCAACATCCGAGTGGAGACATTTGCTCACAGATAGACCACGTGCTGGTCGACGGACGACATTTCTCGGATGTTATAGATGTAAGGTCCTTCCAAAGATAGTAAAGTACAAGATAGTCCACTCTTGGAAATCCCATACGAGTCATTAGCGAACAATTTTTCCTGCCAGTAGCGCTAACTAGTGAGAAAAAGTCTAACCATTTTAATAAAAACGATCACGGTAACATTGCTTTTTCATTGGTTTTCATATGTCACAACAAAAAAGTTTTCAATTTGAAAAACAATAACACATCGCTGCTCGTGATGTGTTTATTTCCTGTGTCAACACCGGTCCACAGCTAAGGCGGAGTGCGAGGTTGAGTGTTCAAATTTATGGCTCCAAAGCATTAAGCACCTAGAAGAACCTTTTAAAAAATGATGCTTGAATCAGCGAGTAAAAGTTATACCAGTAGAACCGACCGTCGGAGAAGCTATTCACCTATATTCCGGCTGTACATTGCACAATTGGGAGTACCTGCCAACTTGATTACCCAGTTGTTGACTCAATCCTATAAACGACGCCAACGACATTTCCGGTGCACACAGATACGGTTATCTTCCCGAAGACGGTTTTGATCATCGAGCACCTATTATTATCTGCGAGTATATTCCAGCGGAAAGATTATCGTATTGAAGACAATTTCTAAAGCCATTTCTAAAATCAACTTCCGGCTATCCGGCACCAGCCGGAAGGTTACCCATACATGCTGCTCCGATCGTTATATTTTTGTATCTACAATGTGTTTATTCAAATAAACAGGACCAGGTTTTTATTGGGAAGTAAACTTCAGTCGATGATTGAAGTTTTTTGCCCTGTTTATTTGTCGGAAGGACTAATGGGACACCCTAAAAAACTTAGAAATAGTCAATCTTATTCTATGTTTGTACATGCTATTTAAATTGTCTTGTTTGTTCGATTACTTCTAGAATTGCTTGGTCCGTTAAATTTTCGCCCGAAGCAAGTGAGAGTAGACCTTTCTGTAGTTTCCCTTTTAGTGGTCCCAAGCAACAACAGTAAAATTAGAATTTTATCATTAAAAAAACACTTTGATTTATTCCAATAAATAGAAAAGGTGTGGCGTTTGGCATTAAATTTTATTTTCATTGTTTTGGAAGCAACGAGCAGCTTATACGCGTTGATACTGAAGCAACGGTGCGCCTCAAAGCGTCGATGCATGTCGATATGGAGGCAACGATGCGTTACCAAGCGTTGCTGTGATAAAATAGTTCGACCGCCATCCGTTGTAGCGCTTGAGTCGTGTTCGCCTGGTTTTACCAAGAGTGGACTATATTGTTAATATATAATATTTGGTCCTTCAGAGGTCCGAAGATCGACTCGGATCACTATCTTGTAGTTACGAAAATTCGGGCGCGACTCTCCAGCGTCACGAATTCACGAAACAACAGAACGATGCGTTTCAATATCTAACGCTTGTCAGTTGAAAGAGTTGCTGAGCAGTACCACCAGAAGCTGGACGAGCGGATAGGAGATGCCACCGGATCTGGCGACATCAACAGATTGTGGGAAAATATCCACGAAGCTGTGACCACAACGGCGCAGGTAGTGTTAGGCACTGCACAGTGACGCCAACGAAATGGTTGGTTTGATGAGAAGTGCTAGCGGGTGACGGGCGAGAAAAATGTTGCTACGAGTCGAATGCTAGTGGCTCGTACCCGTTCCAACAAAGAGCGGTACAGTGTAAAAGAGAAACGAATCCACGACAGAAAACAAAGGCAACACGAAGAGAGTGTGATAGCTGAAGCGCAGGAGAACATGGATAGACACGATATGCGGAGGTTTTACGCAACTGTCAATGGCACGTGACATAAGACTGCGCCAGTGCCCGCCATGTGCAATGACCGAGAGGGGAATTTGCTGACAGACAAGACTATGTTGGCAGCCAGGTGGAAGGAGCACTTCGAAGATTTGTTGATCGGTGAAAATGAAGGTGTATTAAGCAACAGGGTGGGCATAGTCGGCGACGGTCAAGCTGTGGAACCACCAACGCTAGGTGAGGTTAAACGAGCTGAAAAACAGTAAAGCTGCTGGGATGGACGAGATCCCGGTCGAGCTTCTCAAACACGGAAGTGAGCAGCTGCATCAATCAATCCACCACATTATCCAGAAAATATGGGAGGATGAAGAACTGCCTGCCGGCTGGTTGGATGGCCTCATATGCCCAATCTATAAGAAATGGCACAGACTAGAGTGTGCCAATTACAGAGGGATTACTCTTTTGAACACGGCGTACAAAATCCGGCGTAATAAATTGAACCGTGTAAAATAATGGTAAGAAGCCAGAATAGAATTAAGTCAAAACTGAACTATTCTAAAATCAAAAGGCACTGTTTATACCGAATTCGAATATAGTTTTACGGTACCTCATGCCCATGGTTTAGTCTAAATAGCAAAATTTGCGGATGGATAATTTACTCGACATCCCAGGACATCATTGCTAGCCATATGATAAACGATATTATTAAATAATAAGCTGCCAGGTAATCTCAGTTGTGCATAGATGTAGTGAGTATCTCATATGGGTAAAGTCATATATTTCTTTTTTGATCATTTCTGTACCTCCGACAATTGGCATATCTAAATCCATTTTATTTAACTTTGAACATATTCATATGCTTAAAACAATTATCTACATATTTAAGACATCAATTGCTCAGATCAGTACGTTTTTTGTATATATTTTTCTAGTCACATTATCCTATATTCTAAACTTAACGAAATAGAAAACTTGTTAAAACTTGCATTATTAACTAGCAAACCTATAAGGTTGTTATTTTGAACTAAGCATATGTCTTTTCAAATTGTATTTTGCTTCAAGCATTAGTTGTATTAGTTTTCCAAGTTTAAGTATTCTCGACCATGTCATTCACTTATATACACAGAGCATTGGCTTCAACTGAACGTGATTCTTAAGCTAGGCTAAACATTCGATATGATTAGATCTTGTCTGTGGTTCCGCTAGCGATCACACTCTTGACGGTGTCTATACATGTTCCACCCGCGGAGCACTGGGTCCACGCTGGATCAACGCGCTGCATCATACGTATTGTTCCGGTGCGTCCTCGTCCTTGATGCTTGTGTACTGCACCTTCTTCGATACGTGGTCCACCACCGGAGTCACCAACGTTTTCAGCTTGTCCTTGCTCACGTAGATCAGCGAACCAACCAGTACAACCAGGATACAACTCAAACAGACCAGCACGAATACCAAAGTTACGGTGTGATCGTGTTTTTCTGACCGCAAGGTTTGGCACCTCTTCATGTTCAGTGACAGGATGGGTTCCTGATGCCTTTTGCGGAAGCACATAAGGTTTTCCCTATTCCGAACGGTTACATTAGTGCTGCGCAACCAGTCGTAAAGTGGATCAATGACGCAATCGCATTGGAACGGGTTGAAGGTGAAATCGACCATAAAAGGAGTTGTTCGATCTTTTTCGTTTTGAACCGAATCGAGCATTTTCATATCGTGTGGTCGCAATGTTTCAAATTTGTTCCGCTCAAGATCTAGGAAGCGCAAGCTTTTCAAACAGGTGATATTGAAGTTTATCTCCGTTAGTAAATTATCTCCGAGGTGTAGATCTAGCAAAGCTGGCAGATCGCAGAACACTCGTTTGTCGTTAAACTGGACGATTTCGTTTTGCTCGAGATGAAGTTTGACCAATTTAGTTAGATTGCTACTAACGAAAATGTCATGGAGATCGGCAGATAGCTCAGCTGATGTGTTGTCAGCGAAAGCATTCGTAAGGTGCAGCTCCATCAGATTGACAAAGTTGGAGAACACTCTTGGGTGGTGATAGTTGAATGCTTCATCGTCGTACCTGGAAATGCTTAGGTTGTTGTGGTTCAGAATCAAGCGACGCACGTTCGGGACGTGGTGGTAAGTTTTGCCACGAATTTCGTGGATGTGGTTATTACTCATGTCCACAATTGTTAGGTTTAGTCGATCATTAAGCGTACCGAATACGTTCCAAGGTAGTTCTTGGATATAGTTGCCAGTGAAAATAACCACTTCTGTCTGTAACGGAATGTACTCAAGTACAGCAGCATCTCGAAATCCTTCGTTAGTGCAATTGACAACGTATTTTGTTTGGTAGTTGTAAGTTTGTATTCCGCAACTGCATTTTCCGCGGAATTTTTCACCGCAATCTCCTGCACTGGTGCTAGCAAGCACGGCCAGCAAGGTAACCATGATTTCCAGAGGATGATTCATTTTTATTCAACTCCTAAAAAAGAATAAAGAAAAAAAAAACGTTAGATATTCATTTTTGATATATGTAATTAGAAAATTCAAAAATCTGCTCAATATTTCACACTCGCAAATATTTCCCACGAAATATGTCACTGCCGGAGATAAGCTGCTGCACGATGGGGCATGTGGCCCACCAAATCGAATATTTTCGCTGAAATCTAATTATATAGGTACGTTCTCTAAAAACTGATTTTTCTAGAATTTCCTCGGTTTTTTTTCAGGAAGCATTTTTGGATAAATCTTGGAATTTCTTAAGGAATTTTGATAATTTTAGAAATTCCTTTAGAAATTTCTTTACAAAATCTTTCCGAAATCTTTATGATTTTGCTTTGGAAATTTGTTTGTTTTCATTCTGAAATTCGATGATTTCTTTTGAAAATCCTTCAGAAATTCTTTCCATGCCAGGAATTCCCTCCAGGAATAATTTGGAAAATTACACCATTTACTCCAACATTCATCTTTCCTCTTGCTTTCCTGCTTGCTTTCCTCTTGCTTTAAGTAAAATCGTACAAAATTCCATTTAAAATTGCTGCAGGAATTATTCCGGAAATTTTGTTGGAAGATTTTTTCCTGAAATTTATTAAAAATTAAACAGTAAATCCTAAAGGAATTTTCGGAAGAGTTTCTAACAAAAATGTCAATGGAATTTCCAGATGAAATTTTCGACGGAACTCTTGAAGTAATTTCTGAATGATTCCTAAAACAATTTCTGAATGAGTTTCTGATATCCAAAAGAATTACTAAAAAACTAAAGGAATATTTGAAAACATTAAGGAATTTCTAATTCTTCTAAAACTTCCGGAGGAATTTTTAATTAATTTTCTCAAGAATTCCTGGGTGAAATTATGAATTTATTCCTAAGAGGAATATCGAAAGAATTCTAAGAATTTCTTCCTAGAGTTACGGAAGGGATTTCTTAAAGAAGTACTAGAAAAATATGATTGAGAAAATACTGGAATAAATGCTGATCATTTTTTGACGTAGGACTTACGTCTTTCTTTACTATACTGGGTGTTATTTAGATTTTTGGAAATCGAGAGCGTTACGCTGGAAGGGAAGATTTTGAACGTTACTAGCGCCTTTATCTTTCAATGGATTTTTAAGATTTTTATATCAATCGACTCGGACACTCTCCACCATTTTGCCTATTTCATTGAAACTTAAGATTATTAACGATAAGCTACTGAAAATTTCAATTCTTGTCAAAGCTAGGAAAAATTTCATATGTAACCAATCCCGTGCATTCCTAACACGGACATCAGAATGCGGTATGTCACGGGCCTTCGAGTCTACCGGAAGATTTTCTTTGTGTATAAAAGAAGTAGTGCCTCCAGTGTGCGATTCATTACAATTTGTGACAGCAGCGCGCACTGTCGTGCTTTTTGCTCGCGCATTTTGTATTTCGTTCGTTTGTGACAGCATGCAGTCTCCAGCTGTAGAACTGCCAGTGGGTCTGCGAATATGCATGAAAGAAGTGGGCGCATTTTTTTGTCATTCTGTGCTTGATAATGGTCGGATGCAGTGGTGTCGGTTGCGATGGATGCAATCGCCCATCGCATCGCTAGGAGTTCACGGCTAGAGGCCGATGATGGCTGAGTCAGCTGTGGTGGATGAAGAAAAATAAAATTGGAGAGATTTGGTCTGCTCATCCAGGTGATTGATTTTATAATCCACATGATCCCGGGATGGGTACGAGTCATGTCATATGACTGACCATATGTTAAGTTGTGCTTGGTACTAAACGACACGTACATTAAAACATGGTTCTGATTCCCCAGCAAAACAAATCAACTACACTGATGAAAATAAAAATTTGATTAAAATCATTACTTTCATTTATTTGCAGAAGACATTAGCAATTAAAGATGCACAATCAGTAATAGTGTTAATATCCATTTTAGATTAGAAAATTTCGCTGTATTACATGTAAATGTTTTAAAAAAAGTCCGCAAAAAATAATTTCCAGAAGAATATTTAAATAAACTTTATCTTATTCTTTGTTTTTAATTTTTTGAGAAATTGTATTATTAAACTTGACGTAGACTCGGAGTTTGGAATCAAAACATTAAATAATTTTTCGTTGACGTATTAGCAGTACCTCCTCTATTTTAGTAGGGTTACTGCTCCTTGACTTGTTTCTTATTTTTTTGTTAAATATCTTGGCTGTGCATATGCACAGCATATGTTTCGAAATGGACAAATTGATATGAAATTTGCGAAAAAGAATCCACGTGTCTTGGAGGGACTCGAACCCTCAACCTCCTACTCTCTAGATAGGCGTGATAACCCCTACACAACAAGACCACTTAAAGGTCACGTTTGCGGAAAAGCCATCAGAATCCGAGTACCAACCTCCACCGCGGTTAGCTCTCTTTTTTGCAAATTGAATATCTTTCGGATGCTTGATTTGCCCAATCTCCACATGTGCTTTACTGTTGTATATGTTGTGTAGGGGTTATCACGCCTATCTAGAGAGTAGGAGGTTGAGGGTTCGAGTCCCTCCAAGACACGTGGATTCTTTTTCGCAAATTTCATATCAATTTGTCCATTTCGAAACATATGCTGTGCATATGCACAGCCAAGATATTTAACAAAAAATGGTTTTCGTACGGCCAAGTTGCCGAATAATATGAAATTAATTGTTTCTTATTGTTGTGATTTTTTCAGCAGTAAGCATGTTAGCAAAAAGAAGCAACGAAATTGGTACTGTATTTCTTTGTTTGGAAAACGGGACAATTCCCCTAAAATAGCACATTTCGCCCAAGTTTGAAAATTTTATAAAAAGAATTTTTAAACTTCAAATACTATGTATCACCTGATGTAAATATCATCAATAAGAAATCTATAAATGCCCAACACTTGCTTGAGTGAATAAAGGCTTAATAGTTAGAAACAAAGCAATTCTAATTATGTTTTTAATTATTAGTTTTTTTTCCAAAAGTTTTGAATAAACAAATTGCTAAGAATTCTACGCAGCATGGAAGTTGTCGTTTCCAATATCAACACCTATAATCAAACTCCATAGATCCAAAAGTTAGGGGCCCTCCTTAGCCGTGCGGTAAGACGCGCGGCTACAAACAAGACCATGCTGAGGGTGGCTGGGTTCGATTCCCGGTGCCGGTCTAGGCAATTTTGGGATTGGAAATTGTCTCGACTTCCCTGGGCATAAAAGTATCATCGTGTTAGCCTCATGATATACGAATGCAAAAATGGTAACCTGGCTTAGAAACCTCGCAGTTAATAACTGTGGAAGTGCTTAATGAAAACTAAGCTGCGAGGCGGCTCTGTCCCAGTGTGGGATGTAATGCCAATAAGAAGAAGAAGAAGATCCAAAAGTTAGAAGTTAAATGTAAATACGTTACATTTATATAAGTCTTACGTCTACTCGCGGTTATGTTGAAAACATTACCCATTGCTCGTTTTTAAATTGAAAGAGTTCCTAATTCAATTTTGGTAGGAACTACTAAAGCAATTTTCAAAGAAATTCATAAAAAAAAATCCTAAAAGGAGTTTTCTTAAGAAATTTTTGGAAGGTTTTCTTGAAACAATTTCCATAGGTATTCTTAAAGAATTGTTTGAACAAGTTTCCGTAGGAAATCCAATCAAATTTTCAATAGAATTAAAATATTTTTAAAGCGTTTACTGGATGGATTTCTAAAGGAATTTTGGAAGAAATTCATAAAAGAATCTGCAAAGGAATTCTCGAAGGAATATCTAGAAGCATTTCTGAGGAAATTTTTAAAGGAATTTTCGAAGAATTTTCGCAAGGTATTTCCGGAAATGATTTGGATTTTCCTAGGAAGGTTGTCTCCTAAAACAATTTCCGAAGGTATTCCTAAAACAATTTTCGTAGGTATTCCTGATAGAATTACTGAAGGATTTTTCATAGGTGTTTCCGAATTATTTTCATAAGGGAATTTCCAAAGGAATTTCTTAAACAAATTCGTGAAGGAAATTCTTAACGGAATTTCCGACATTCTTAAATTTTCTCAAGAATTTCTTTGAATTCTATCGGAATCTTTTGGGGTTTCTTCTGAAAATCCTCCGGAAATTATATTGAAGGTAAATCCAGAAATTTCTTTGGATATTCCTCATAACATTCATTCGAAAATTCAAATAAAGAATTATAAGAAAATTTTGGAAAATCCTTCTATTAGGATTTTTTCAGTACCTACAACACCTACGGAGGTTGTTTCGGGGTTACCTTTGGAAATTCCTTTAAGAATTTCTTCGGAATAAATTTTAAGAACTCTGCCAGTAGCTTCTCGAGAAATCCCTTTGGAAATTCTAGGATCTAAATTATGAAAGGTTCATTGGAGAACAATAAATTTTACGAAGTTGTTATCCGAGATTCTGGCAAATACAATGAAGGCCAATACAATCCAAAACTAACCCTAATCAAAATCAATTCCAAATAAAATCAAAATCCAATCCTAATCACAAACCAAATCCAGTCAAAATTCATTCAAAATCTAATCCAAATCCAATCTGAATCCAATACAAATCCCATCCATATCCAAATTCAATCCAAATCGAATCCAATCCAAATCCAATCCAAATCCAATCCAAATCCAATCCAAATCCAATCCAAATCCAATCCAAATCCAATCCAAATCCAATCCAAATCCAATCCAAATCCAATCCAAATCCAATCCAAATCCAATCCATATCCAATCTAAATCAAATCCAAATCCAATTTTAAATCCAATCCAAATCCAAACCAAATTCAATCCAAATCCAATCTAAATCCAATCCAAATCCAATCCAAATCCAATCCAAATCCAATCCAAATCCAATCCAAATCCAATCCAAATCCAATCCAAATCCAATCCAAATCCAATCCAAATCCAATCCAAATTCAAACCAATCCAAACCAATCCAAATCTAATCCAAACCAATCCAAACCAATCCAACTCCAATCCAAACCAATCCAAACCAATCCATATCCAAACCAAATCCAATCCAAATCGAATCCAAATCCAATCCAAATCCAATCCAGACCCAATCCAGATCCAATCCAGATCCAATCCAGATCCAACCCAAATTCAATCCAAATCCAATCCAAATCCAATCCAAACCAATCCAAACCAACCAAACCAATCCAAACCAATCCAAACCAATTCAAACGCAATCCAAACCAAACCAAACCAATCCAAACCAATCCACATCCAATCCAAACCAATCCAAACCAATCCAAACCAATCCAAACCAATCCAAACCAATCCAAACCAATCCAAACCAATCCAAACCAATCCCAACGCAATCCAAACCAATCCAAACCAATCCAAACCAATCCAAACCAATCCAAACCAATCCAAACCAATCCAAACCAATCCAAACCAATCCAAACCAATCCAAACCAAACCAAACCAAACCAAACCAATCCAAACCAATCCAAACCAATCCAAACCAAATCCAACCCAACCAACCCAATCCAAACCAATCCACATCCAATCCAAACCAATCCAAACCAATCCAAACCAATCCAAACCAATCCAAACCAATCCAAACCAATCAAATCAAACCAATCAAACCAATCCAAACCAATCCAAACCAATCCAAACCAATCCAAACCAATCCAAACCAATCCAACCAATCCAAACCAATCCAAACCAACCAAACCAATCCAAACCAATCCAAACCAACCAAACCAATCCAAACCAATCCAAACCAACCAAACCAATCCAAACCAATCCAAACCAATCCAAACCAACCAAACCAATCCAAACCAATCCAAACCAATCCAAACCAATCCAAACCAATCCAAACCAATCCAAACCAATCCAAACCAATCCAAACCAACCAAACCAATCCAAACCAATCCAAACCAATCCAAACCAATCCAAACCAATCCAAACCAATCCAAACCAACCAAACCAATCCAAACCAATCCAAACCAACCAAACCAATCCAAACCAATCCAAACCAATCCCAAACCAATCCAAACCAATCCAAACCAATCCAAACCAATCCAAACCAACCAAACCAATCCAAACCAATCCAAACCAACCAAACCAATCCAAACCAATCCAAACCAATCCAAACCAATCCAAACCAATCCAAACCAATCCAAACCAATCCAAACCAATCCAAACCAATCCAAACCAATCAATCCAAACCGATCCAAACCAATCCAAACCAATCCAAACCAACCAAACCAATCCAAACCAATCCAAACCAATCCAAACCAATCCAAACCAATCCAAACCAACCAAACCAATCCAAACCAATCCAAACCAACCAAACCAATCCAAACCAATCCAAACCAACCAAACCAATCCAAACAATCCAAACCAATCCAAACCAATCCAAACCAATCCAAACCAATCCAAACCAATCCAAACCAATCCAAACCAATCCAAACCAATCCAAACCAATCCAAACCAATCCAAACCAATCCAAACCAATCCAATCCAAACCAACCAAACCAATCCAAACCAATCCAAACCAACCAAATCCAATCCAAACCAACCAAACCAACCACATCCAATCCAAACCAACCAAACCAACCAAACCAATCCAAACCAATCCAAACCAATCCAAACCAAACCAAACCAAACCAAACCAATCCAATCCAATCCAAACCAATCCAAACCAATCCAAACCAAACCAATCCAAACCAATCCAAACCAATCCAACCAATTCAAACCAACCAAACCCATCCAAACCAAATCTAATCCAATCCAAACCAATCCCAAACCAATCCAAACCAATCCAAACCAATCCAAATCCCATCCAAACCAATCCAAACCAATCCAAACCAATCCAAACCAATCCAAACCAATCCAAACCAATCCAGATCCAATCCAGATCCAACCCAAACCAATCCCAACCAATCCAAACCAATCCAAACCAATCCAAACCAATCCAAACCAATCCAAACCAATCCAAACCAATCCAAACCAATCCAAACCAATCCAAACCAACCAAACCAATCCAAACCAATCCAAACCAACCAAACCAATCCAAACCAATCCAAACCAACCAAACCAAACCAATCCAAACCAATCCAAACCAATCCAAACCAATCCCAAACCAATCCAAACCAATCCAAACCAATCCAAACCAACCAAACCAATCCAAACCAATCCAAACCAATCCAAACCAACCAAACCAATCCAAACCAATCCAAACCAATCCAAACCAATCCAAACCAATCCAAACCAACCAAACCAATCCAGATCCAATCCAAACCAATCCAAACCAATCCAATCCAAACCAATCCAAACCAATCCAAACCAATCCAAACCAATCCAAACCAACCAAACCAATCCAAACCAACCAATCCAAACCAATCCAACCCAATCCAAACCAACCAAACCAACCAAACCAATCCAAACCAATCCAAACCAATCCAAACCAATCCAAACCAATCCAAACCAATCCAAACCAATCCAAACCAATCCAAACCAATCCAAACCAATCCAAACCAATCCAAATGCAATCCAAACGCAATCCAAATGCAACCAAACCAACCAAACCAATCCAAACCAATCCAAACCAATCCAAACCAATCCAAACCAATCCAAACCAATCCAAACCAACCAAACCAATCCAAACCAATCCAAACCAATCCAAACCAATCCAAACCAATCCAAACCAATCCAAACCAATCCAAACCAATCCAAACCAATACAAACCAATCCAAACCAATCCAAACGCAATCCAAACCAATCCAAACCAATCCAAACCAACCAAACCAAACCAAATCCAATCCAAACCAATCCAAACCAATCCAAACCAATCCAAACCAATCCAAACCAACCAAACCAATCCAAACCAATTCAAACCAATTCAAATCCAATCCAAATCCAATCCAAACCAATCGAAACCAATCCAAATCCAAACCGATCCAAATGCAATCCAAACCGATCCAAATCCAATCCAAATCCAATCCAACCAATCCAAATCCAATCCTAAACCAATTCAAATCCAATTCAACCAATCCAACCAATCCAAATCCAAATCCAAATCCAATCCAAATGGAGCAATGTTTTTATGATTTGTTCAATCTAACGCAAACTCATCCAATCTCTTAAAATCTGCATTTGGTATCTGGTGAGTCGCAAGCAACATGGGTTTCTGCTAGGTGGGTCGCATATTCAAAAAGTTTGGAAACCTCTGCCTATTTTAAGAATTTCTTCGGAAATTCTGTTAAAAATTCCATCGTAAATTTCTTTGAAAAATTTGGTCGGAACTCCCACGAAAAATTCTTCCGAAATACCTATAGAAATTACTGCAGGAAAATATTTCCGTAGGAGAATTCCTTAGGAAATTTCTTTATGATTTTTTTTGGAAATGGCTTTGGGAATATCTGCGGAGATTGGTTTAGGAATTCCTCCAATATTCCTATTATTATTATTGGAGTCCTTTCCTTACGAAATTCCTTCAGAGCTTCATCCAGGAGTGCTTTATTTTTTTTCAATTTCTTCGGACATTCCTCCGAAAATTCAATTAGAAATTTCTTGAAACCGGAAATTACGTAGAGAGTTCATAAATTTTAACTGGATATTCCTTTGAAATTTCCTAAAGAAAATCTTCCGAAAATTCTTTTAGTATTTCCTATTGGGGAAATTGATTATCAACTTCATTTAGAAACGCTAGTAAAACGTACTGGGAACAATTTGAACAATATTTAAGTTCAGACCCATTTACAGAAAGTGATTGATTTAGTTCAAGAACTGGAATGCTTTTCCCAAAAGATAAATGATAAGATTTTAAATGCTTTCAATAACAGTAACTGTCCTATCAAACAGTCGTCCTCTAACAGGGACGTTCCGTAGTGGAACTCTAAATTGGAAAAACTGTGGAAGACTTCTCGTAAACTTTTTAATAAAGCAAAAAAATCGCAAATTGGACTCCGTATAGAAGTGCACTTACAAGAAACTCCAAAAGAAGATCTTGGACTCAAACGTGTAAAAATATTAACAATACTCCAGAAGCCGCAAGACTTGCAAAAGATCTTACTAATGAGCTAGGGAATCTGAAAAAAGAGTATACATTTTCTACCAAAACTTCTGGGGCAACATTGAAAATTATGGCACGGTCGTATCGCTTATCAGAGTGAATCCAAATCCAACGATGCCTACCGACTAGCTTATAATCCTTCCTGTGGTTTTTGTGGAGACGCAGAGGTAAACATGGTCTTCAAATAGCAAAAACCACCTACTAATATTCTTTCCCTCTTCCTAATTGACTACAAGGACGTGACCGGCGCCGTTGTTGATCATTTGAACATTTGAGTCACTGAAACTTGCACACTGAGAATGCTTGAACAAGCCCAGTCAATCAATCAGTTGATTCTTTGTGCAATTTCACTAATTCTGGTCAACTAGGGACGTTCCGATACTTCAAAATATCGATATTTGATTTGATACGATAATCGAATCAAAGAATCGGTATCACCGATATATTGGAATGAAAGTATCGATATATCGGAAAATCATATGATATTTCAAAATGAAAGTATTTAGAATATGTTTGTTGTAGTTATTCAATAAATCGACTACTTTGAGCGGCACACTAGGAGTTAACTTTTGGAAATCAGTGTGGCGAAAGGCATCTAAAGTTCAATATCACAAAAATAATCATCCTAATCAAAAAAATATTTGGTAGGCGTAGTAGCAGATACCTTCCTACATAACTGGTACCAAATAGATTTTCGTGAAAAGTTCCTGCTGTTGAGAAAATCTACGTTAGATGTCTCTCCATACAAACTTCAGGTAGTTAAGTCATGCTGGCTATTTTTACATATACGTTAGCGCCTGGGCACGGCAGTGGTGGGTAGGAAACCAACCACTGTATGTGATTCATTTTTATCGTAATACCGAATTACCCCTTCACAATAATTATCAGAAATTACTTTTTTTTATTACTTATTCCAATCTTTTTCCAGATTGTGCCAGTACAACAATCTTTGGCTGTGGCTTTCGTCGTAGTTTTAACCGGTAGCGGCGGCGTTTTCGGCTATTTTCCGTTCGCTCGAAAAAAATCAACTGAAATTTCAAGTAATTTAGTGAAATTCCACTGACATTTTTTCTGTATTTCTCCTCTCTCTACAGAATTTCCACGGAAGATTTTTAAAGTTTAAATAAAATTTTCAAAGAAAGTTCAGAATTTTCACGAGAAAATCCACACAGTTTTTGGCTAAATTTGAGGTAAAATATGTTATGTTTTGTCGATTATTTGTAACTCCGAGCTTGGCGAATTACATACCCAATCAGAGGCATTAGGGTAAAAAAAAGTTTTGCAGCTTAGTGCAGTGAACTTAACCATCTTTGAACGATTCCCCAGAAAGTTCTAAGATTTGTGTCAAAATTTCAGCGCAATCCGCCGTCAACGAATAGAGAAAATGAATCTAGACCAACATTTGAAAAGGGCGTATCAACCAAAATTGATTCCTTCTGATTCTTCGTCTACATATAAAGCTATATATGTGGACAAAGAATCAGAAGGAATAAATTTTGGTTGTTACGCCCTTTTCAAATGTTGGTCTATATTTATTCGCGTTATGGACAATTTTTTTCCCATTATGCAATGCTACTAAATTCCTATTTCCACAAACCTCTTCCTAATTTCTAAAAGTAATTTATCTCATTTATCATAGGATCACGTCCAAGGAACCAAGGACCATCGGCATGACAGATGTTACACAACGGCGCCTCAATGCAAAGTGTCGTATTGTCAAAACTATTTGTAATGGCGGCGCACACCTTATACCATCCGCGCTACCGAGAAAAATCATCTAAACCATTGAAAATGCAGCATTTCAGATCTATTTGATCTGGAAGTACCGTGCTGGACCGAAATCCGTACAGCACCGAAATCCGTACACCTCATGAGATATCAAACAATTAAAGGGGGTTAAAGGTAAATAATGTAGAAATAATTTATCTTATCCTGTTCAGATACTTGGATGGAATGGATACAATGGAAAGAAGGCTTCAAAATTAAAACAACAAAAATCAAAAACAAATCGCCACCCACCAAACCCGGAGTTTTTGCCGCCATTTTGTTTTCGGGTAGAGCACAATTGCACCAAAAGTAACTGTGTTTTAATTGCTAATTGCGAATCATTACATAAAATAAGTGGAATACAAATCGAAGGAATCGCTTCTCAAGGTGCGTATCGAGCTATTTACAGTGGTAGTTTAGTCAATCAGACTAGGGTATCGGACCATTTTGGTAGCACCTCCTATTCCCGTCCGCAACGTGAGTTTCATTATGGAACGTACACACGGTCAAGCAGTTCGACCAACATTGACTCCACCTCTCGTTTATTCAAACAACCATAAAGTTTTACCAACAGCGGCACGAACAATCAATTTATTCGACCAACAATATCACACACGAACGACCAAAGCGCCAACTTGAGCATCAACCATCAAAAAATATATGGGGGTTTGTGCAACTTCACTACAAATGCTCAACATGTTCGGCGAACCTTGACTCCACCCCCGACAACTCAAACCAAAATCAAACCGTTTTATTTTTTTCCAACCGAGCCGCCAACTGTCAAATGGTTGTTCGAACAACTTCACACACGTTCAAGCAAAGCAGCAACCGAAACGATTTCTTGGGGGCCGAGTCAATGTTCGTCAAACTGCTTGACTGGTGTGTACGTAGCATTACGGCCGTCGTCCAGCGCAGTTGGCTTTTGGGCTTTCCTTTTTGTGCGGTGTTTCGCACCAGATTGACACAAAAAGTTAAAGTAGAGCCGGAGTCGAAAGAAATGCGTAGTGTGTAACGTATGTATAGTACCTAGTGCATAAAAAGTGATATTCATGCACGCGCATGTTTGTGCAAGCATAGGATGATCGATTGTAAGCAAGGGCAATGCAATGTGATTATGCGATAATAGAAATGTAAATGAACAAACATGTTCGATTCAAGGGTAACTAATGAAAATGATAAGCTATTGTATGATAAACTGCAAATTATTAATTATATTTTTATTGTAAAATTCGCGCCAAAATCAAATAATTCAATCTTGATTCAGGAAGTGTGAATGCACACTTTCGGACAATGGGAGTTATAGTGTAATAAAGTAACAGTAAGAAGAGCTGATCTTGTCATAATGGAGTAGCAACTACGGGCAGTCAATCAAGCTCAAGCTCAAGCTGAAAATTTTAAGTTATCGTACCGTCGTCGGGGGAGACAATTGGTCAATTGGGGGTGAGAAAGGGGTCACTGTTTCAACTACATAGATTGCTTTTAGAATAGATTTAATGTATATGAGGACAAGAAAACTTAATTATAAGAGACCTTTTTGAACGATTTTGTTATCCGATCTCCAGACTGTCGGTGAGGGTGCTGACCCATTGTCACCTTCAGACCCATTGTCACCCCCGACGACGGTATTCAACAATTTTCATATTTTAAGTTACGTAAATTTTGTTCTAAACCAGTGACATAAGTAATCGAATGAATTATCTTAAAATATTCATACATGATGATCACTGCATTCCTCAATGCACAAAACTGTTTTACGTAGTTTTCGTCGAGCGAACGTGTCTTGTACACAACCCCTGAGTAAATGTGGAACAATTCAAAAGTAGAAGCCTTCATGCTCTTGTGTCAATGGCAAACGTTTTATTTACATTCGATTCTTATTTTCTAATGACTCTTTCATATACCAAGGTGTTTAAGTTTACGGATTTCGATGCCCCACGGTATTTTCTTCCACAAAAAAACAATGCAATTATTATTTTTGTGTTACTTTGTTCTGATTCAATATATCAATCTCGAAAGCAAAAATATCGATACGACCGATATATTGAAATCAAAATATCGATACAAAAATATCGGATATCGAAACAAAAATATCGATATTCCGATATATCGGAAGTATCGGAATGTCCCTAGGTCAATCACGGAGTAGTAACCATACATATCATTTTGCATACATATGTGTAGTCAGTCAAAGCTAAGCTAATGGATGAAACAGCTACGGAATACATGGACCTGATCGGAAGAGATGATCTTGAGAACGAAAGCGGATATGAACATGTGACAGATGCCGACCTTCAAGCGATGTGGAGCCCACAGGCGAACCAACGCCCAGTTTGCATCTTCTGACTGTAGTTCGAGTTCCCGTCCTAAGAAGAAAATTTGACGTAAATTGCACTTTTGATTTTCAATTGAATATCAGATTGTAATATTCCTGAAGATTTGCGGCTCCGTGAAGTTTTTGATGAAACAAATGAGCGTTATAAATAAATAATTAAAAAAAAAAAGCTTCACCTAATCTAAATTCTTTTTTTAACTGGTGGGATCTCTGCATACGTGTTAACTCATTAAGTGAAAATTATCTAAAAATATGTACATTATTTTTTGGTTTTTCAAAATATGCAACAAAAGCAGCAATTTCAAATAAAGTATTCTTCAAGATCATCTTGTTCTTCAACCGACTTACTTGAAATTTTGAGAAAAGCTGTAGGGTAAGTTGGACGGCTCATATTTTGGACCACTGAATGCAAATTCCTCTTGGTGGTCCAAAATAAGAGCCCCCGTAAGGGTGGTCCAAAATACATCCTTTACCTTATTATACCTAATATTTCATGCACATGTATTGAACTGTAAACCACAATGAGTATGTCAATGATTATAATGGGGTATTCCAAATACATGCAACTAATAATGAATAATGTACATACAAAACTCTGGTACTTTACCCTATAATGAGTGCTTTAGTTTTAAATCAAATATTGATAAGAAAATGTGTTATTTACGATCTTCATCCGAAAGCCAAACGTGACTATATCCTTCATTAATATTTAATTTAACCGCACATATCTAGCATGCATAACATAATACATACCAACACGACCTAACCTACTACGCCACATCCTCTTAAATCCCTACCGACCGTACCGTAGCAAATTGAATCAAAACAATGTTCACACAAGTTAAACTACCCAAGACAAACAACCTGGAACAACAATGCAACGAGCGCTGGGCGGAAGTCGTGATTGGAGATTGAAAGTTTTATGTCCGGACGGACCGCAGGTGGTGCTTTGCTATCTCGACGGATTGAAGAAAATTCCTCTCGACTGCGAAGGACTGGCTTCATTAAGTACAAACAAGGGGTCATTCACAAATGATTCCACACGCGAAGGCAATAGCTGTTTTTACCAGCATTACATTTTTTCACAGATCGTCCTTTCGTTCCTAGCGGTCCGATGATAAGACAGACCCCCAGGCAAAATAGAATAGCCATTTGTCGGATTAATGTTTAATGTTGCAGTTTTCTTCACGAAGCGTTAACGTGAAAATTGTTCCTTTAACGAAGGATGCGAAAATACCCGAAGCCAACCAAAGTTGATGGTGAATGGGAAAAATTCCTCTTGTCCGGTGGCTTTCCATTTAGCTCCCAGTTTTATCCATAGAATAAGTGGAAGATGAGCGCACAGTGTAGTCGTAACAGTTTTTACACAATAACCGTAGAGCCTAGAGGGTTTGGGGCTTCAAGCATAAACTCCCCTTGGTTGCAGTATTGTAGTTGCTTTGTGCCACAAAAGGAACTTATGTAAACTTCATCATTTATGTATACCAGTTTAACTGAATTAATTCTGACTTCGCACTAATAGTTATATGTATGTAGCTATATAAAGGACCAAGCCGCGGATGTGCATCAAAAATGCATTCAATGCGCTTTCTCTAGTTCGAGGTAATGGAGAGCGTTGTGAATATACAATGGCATTTATCCACCCTTGAGCTTCTTAAGCTGGTTTTGATCTCCGTAAAGTTTAGGATGCACTGTGCTGATGAATTACCACAGATAAAAAGTGATAACGTTCAGAGAAATATAATCTTTCACATCTTTCGAACTTGAATTGGTTTTTCTCGGTGACATAAAAACGTAATTTTAATTTTTTTTACGTTTCAACCTACTTTGTTTTTTCGGTCATCCTCAGAAACTGTTAATACAATAATATTCATTCATTCATTCATTTATTTAGTTAACATCTAAACAGATAACACTGAATCAACAATTTTACGCCACAATACACGGTTCGAGGCCGCATCTCTCCATCCTCGGTTACGCCCAACGCTCGCCAAGTCGTTTTGCACCTGGTCTGCCCATCTCGCTCGCTGCGCTCCACGCCGTCTCGTACCTGCCGGATCGGAAGCGAACACCATCTTTGCAGGGTTGCTGTCCGGCATTCTTGCAACATGCCCTGCCCATCGTACCCTTCCGGCTTTAGCTACCTTCTGGATATTGGGTTCGCCGTAGAGTTGCTCAGTTGCTCAGAGTTCGTTAATACAATAATATAGTCAAAAATAAAAAGAGAAAAATACATTACAAACAAATTTACATAATTATATAGTACAAAAAACAATTTACACTTACTATTCCGCCTTGCATTCGTTTTCATCGGCGGTTAACTTATTTCGAATCAATTATTCTTACGTCTTACGTAATCTCCCTATGTTCTCTCTCGTGACGTCGTCCAGTACGTAGTTCGTTTTCTTTTAGTTTGTTCATTAGGTTATTGTATACTAAATCCAGTTGAAACTCAGAATTGGGGGCTAGCGAAGTTGGATTTTTCTCACAATCTGTACGTTAAACCTAACTTTGGAAGTGGTGCGCTGAATAGCGCTTCGCGATATGAAAACAGCGCACCACTTCCGAAGTTAGATTTAACGTACGGATTGTGAGAAAAATCCAACTTCGCTAGCCCTCAATTCCGGGTCGTCGTCACGCTTTCACATATTTAACTTCTGGACTAGTCATTAACACGTTGAAGATGAAGTACATGATAGGAAGAGGCTCAAGAGAGGACAATGTAAGCCACCCACCTCCAGTTTTTATCGGTGGTGACGAAATCGAGGTGGTTAAAGAACTCGTTACTTGGTCTCACTGTTGACCTCCGATAACGATACCAGCAGAGAAATCCGGAGACGCATCATGGCAGGAAATCGTACGTACTTTTGACTTCTCAAAACGCTCCGAACGAATTAGACCGGTAGTTCTCGACGGACACGAGACCTGGAGGACCGTAGAAGACCCTCGAGAGGACCAAAGCGCACTGGGAGTTAAGGTTAATCCAAATCTCATTCCGAAAGCCAGAAAACTCGGCAACAGATACCACAATCGGCGGAATCCTTTGTTTGCTTCTTCGCATGAATCGAATCACCTGGGCTAGAGGTAGATTCGATTTGCTCAATTTCGTCATGAATCAATTCGAGCTGATTGCTCAGTTTTGATAGGAGAAGAACTATTTCCAAGGTTAGAGTTTAGAAGGAATATCTGAAGTCTCCAGCTTCCTTCTATTTTTTCTGCGCTTTAGCAGGACGGTCCGGTCTTGTTTCTTAGAAGGAAGTGGAGAATTCAGAGACTCCCCATTCCTCTTGTTTGTATTAATGCTCATTGCTGAACGTGGAGACGTGACCTTCTAAGAGGTTTTTTTTCCAGAAGGGTCCGGAATGTTTACTTCCGCAAACGGGTCCAACGTAAAACGAAGGCACGGGTCCAAGCAAAGATCGTAACGGGATCAGTAGGTACAAATAGCGCTGAGAAGCACTGTTGAAATTAAAATTGCTTCGTGTATACTACTAGAATAACTTCTTTCAGCAATAAGAAAATAGAACCGTACAGCACGAAAGCACAACGCGGTCTGTTAATACTGATGTTAAAACATGGTGCAGGTTGTTGTCTTCATAAGGGAAGTTAATGATCATTTTTAAATCACTGAGAAATTGACACATTGAAAACTACGAAAACTACTAAATCAACACCTTCTGAATCGAAATCCGTGCATCGTTTACGGATTTTGAATCAAAGAATCAGCTGTTTTATAACTAAATGTTTAAATTTAAACATACTGATTGACTAAACTACCACTGTAAATAGTTCAATACACACCTTGAGAAGCGATCCCTTCGATTTGTATTCCACTGTCTTGTTGAAAATCGGAAATTGCAATTAGAAAACAGTTACTTTCGATGTAATTATGTTCTACGTTCTACGCGAAAACAAATGGCGCCAGAAACTTCGCGTTTGGTGGGTGGCGATTTGGTTTTCAAATATGTTTTTTAAATTTCAAAGCCTACTTTTTATCTCATTGGCGTAAAAGCTTACTGTTAAGTATATTATCGGGATAAAATAAATTATTTATGAATTAATTGTCGAATCCAATCCAACCAATCCAAATCCAATACAAATCTAATCCAAATCCAATCCAAATCCAATCTAAATCCAATTCAATCCAAGTCCAATACAAATCCAATCCAAATCCAAATCCAATCCAAATCCAATCTAAATCCAATCCAAATCTAATCCAAGTCTAATCCAAATTCAATCCAAATCCAATCCAAATCCAATTTAAATCCAATCCAAATCCAATACAAATCCAATCCAAATCCAATACAAATCCAATCCAAATATCCAAATTCAATGAAAGGGTATGAAGTAGTTTTTCATGATTTGTTCAATCTAACGCATACCCATTTTTATCCAATTGAATGAATGCATTTGGTACCTGGTAAGTTGCAAAAATATAGGATTCTGTCAGGTGGGTCGGTTATCCAAAAAGTTTGGAAACTTCTGATCTAAACGACATTATAGGAAACGTCTACTCGCCGAATCTCACATCTCTGGGGGTCGAGCTCACGATCTTTAGATCAATAGCCTTTGACTCTTTATACGTCCAGTTAGATTTCATCTTTCAAATTCCAGATGGCGGATAAACTTCAATATTAAATCCGCAATGTTTAATTTTTGTTTGCATTTCTCAATGAAGCTTTTTCCATAAAATTTGCTTCATGGCTTACCATTATTTTTTAGGCATTTTCACTTCTCATATAAAGGGATTTTCATTTGGACGATTTTTCGTTGTTTTCTAACTCCATTCACTAGCACACCATCGGCACCAAGTTGGCATTACAAACCAAACTAATATTTCTCTTTTATGATTTTGTCTCCCTGGGCAATTTTGTAGAAGGCACTAGCTTTCCAAGCCCCACAGATTCCGAACTATTCAACCTAACTGCCATTAGAATGAATTCCAAATTATGTTGAACATCCTCTCGATGATTTTATTATTCTAGACAACTTTGTAGAAGACGCTAATTTTGCAAATCGCCTGATTTTTGTTTTTTTTATGTCTTTATTAGGGAGACTTTCAGCCCGAGGCTGGCTCGTCTCCGTGATTTTTGTTTGTTTTACCCGCGATCGCTCGTCTTTATTCCTTTGACTACCAACTAAATTGGCATACACTTCTTTAACCGATTCATCTATAAGCTTATCTACATGGCTTACCATTTTGCCATAACGTTTTCTTTCTCTTACCATTTTCTTTTGCCTGGCATGGCTTACCATAATTTTTTGCCATTTTTGTTGCCAGTTTGAGGCTTACCATTTTTTTTGCTCCACATATGGCTCACCATTATTTTTTGCCATTTTAATTTCCAGCTGAGGCTTACTTTAATTTATTTTTTGCCTTTCAGACTTCATGGCTTATCATTATTTTTTGCCATATTGCGTCCTAGGCTTACCATTATTTTTTGCCTGATTTCTTTCCTTTTCAATCTCCTGCTAACTTATCTTACCATTCGTGGGAGCAACGACCACGTCATTGTCGTAGCCAAGCAAATCCGTTCTCCAACTTGCCTTTTTTGTTGAAAATAAACGTTGGACACCTGCAAACAAATGGAGTATTCACGCCTCAAGAAACGAACACTGACTGATCTTCACTTACTTTCTTTGTCCTCTTCTAAGACTACGTTCAGATTATGAGCTATATCACTTGATATAGAGCATCTTGACATCAGTGTTTGTACATCTAGTTTTCACTGGAAATAATGCATATGGCATCTCATGTCAAGATTCGCTATATCAAGTGATATAGCTCATAATCTGAACGTACTATAACAATCTAGAATTCCCTGTCAGCCTATTGAGATTCAATTTCAAATTTCTTTTCATTAGCTTCTTAGTATGCTGGCATTTCAAATGCCTACTACGATAGAATTTCAAATTCTTTATCATTTTATTTTATTTAAATTCTATTTTATTTATCAATGTGACCAAAAACTTTTGCTTTGCTTTTTCAAGACTCACTTATTATATAATTACCTCAAATCCCGTTCAATGCAATATTCATTAAGAAAATCTTTTGTGATGAACTTCATATTAAATTAAATATCACTATAATGAAGTTTAAAAAAACTTAGAAAATCTATGTACGAAAACGATCAACGCTCTCGAAATACTGACGGTCGACATTAAGCCAATAAACTTTATAACTACCAATTTTAAATAATATTGACGGAAATGGAGGCAGAATACGAAGATTGGCTGTGTTACTGCTTTTCGTTGACTAAGCCGTGGTCCCATGCTTAAAAGGTTTTATTTACTTCGAAACGAAATCGCACTATTTTTACACGATAAAGAAAAACCAATGTCCAAGCTGATGCATTGCTATGTGGTTTTGAAATGTTTCAAATGAAGAATAACGACATCCAATACGACGACGTGCTCAAATCTAAATGGCAGAAACAAAACAAATAAGATTTTTCACTCTTCGATCGGAGGCACATAAAGAAAATTTGAAATTCTGTTTACGAATTTTGGTTACTTGAACGAAAACAATATGAGTCGATTATCGGAGAACAGGCAACAATTCCATATTTAGGTTCCCACAAACACACGCGATTGAACACTCGCGATGTGATTCTATCGTTGGTTCGCTACAGGCCATGTTCTGTTTACGCTTCCATACCAAGCGATAGAATCGCGTCGCGACTGTCGCATCACGTGTGTTCGGAGGAACCTTTCTATTTTTTTTTTAACTAATTTTATTTGCTAATTATCTAATACATGCATTCATCTCTTAGACTAGGTGTTCCGTGTTTTCTTAACACTATCATCCTTATTTGCTATGTTACAGTTTTAGTTATTATTAATACATTTCAATTGCCTTTGGCAGTTAGAATTTTTCCTCTGGTTGAATTGAACCATGTAGGAATTACAATGTTTTCAACTTAAACTAAACTTAACCTAATTAATACTAAGGGTACAAGGAGTTAATCGTTGCAATAGAAGATTGCAACGATTTTTGTCTAAAATTGGAAATTATTTTGTTGGACATTTGTTGCAATGTCTCAATATTAGAAATTCTATGAAGTTCATTGGTACTATACCACGGAGGCAACTTCAGAATCATTTTCAGAATTTTATTTTGAATCCTCTGAAGTGCCTTCTTTCTGGTATTGCAGCAACTAGTCCATATTGGCACAGCATACAACATGGCAGGTCTAAAAATTTGTTTGTAAATCAAAAGTTTGTTCTTAAGACAAAGTTTTGATTTTCTGTTTATAAGTGGATATAGACACTTAATATATTTGTTACATTTGGCTTGAAAGCCTTCAATGTGATTTTTAAAAGTTAATTTTTGATCTAGCAGAAGTCCTAAATATTTAGCTAGACCAATTAATTGGAACCCCATTCATAGTGACAGTATGTCTGCTAGAAGGCTTCAAATAAGAAGCTCTCGGCTTATGTGGGAAAATTATAAGCTGAGTTTTGGAAGCATTCGGGGAAATTTTCCATTTTTGCAAGTAAGTGGAGAAAATATCCAAACTTTTTTGCAATCTACTACAAATGACACGAAGGCTTCGCCCTTTGGCTGAGAGACCTGTGTCATCTGCAAACAAAGATGTTTGACACCCTGATGGTAAATCAGGTAAGTCAGAAGTAAAAAATGTTATACAAAATGGGCCCCAGTATGCTGCCTTTAGGGACACCAGCCCTTACAGGTAATCTATCAGATTTAGAATTCTGATAGTTTACCTGTAGTGAGCGATCTGATAAATAATTTTGGATCAGTTTAAAATGTTCAGAGGAAAATTAAAATTCATCAATTTTACAAACAAACCTTCATGCCAAACACTGTCAAATGCTTTCTCTATATCAAGAAGAGCAACTCCAGTCGAATATCCTTCAGATTTGTTGAGCCGAATTAAATTCGTTACTCTTAATAACTGATGGGTGGTTGAATGCCCATGGCGAAAACCAAATTGCTCATCAGCAAAAATAGACTTGTCATTAGTATGAACTTCGGAGGAACCTTAAATGTTTGCTTTCCACATTAATGTTTCAATGAGATTGCAGAACACAGGTCCATTCCACCAGGACCGAAAGGTGTATCATTAGTTGTAGCAGTAAAAGTTGCTCTTCTGCCCAGTTTCGAAAAGTTCGATTACGAGTGACAAATGCAAATGCGAAAAGTAAATGATAATAAGACTCATTTTTACCTTACGAAAAAGTTCGGGCATGTTTTCCATTTCTGTGAGGAAAATTGAAGAACATGAAGGGTAACCGTACCAATGGTGGAGTTATTGACTTCACGATGTATATCGGTCTACTACGGCATATTTTCTCTCATTAAGCATGTTTTTCGGAAAGTACACTTTTAGGCACCTTTTCAAAAAAATGAACCGTCGTTAATTGTAACAGAAGATTCGTGGTGTGCAGAAAAGAAAATTCGGCTTTGATTAACAGAAAGTTGAATAGCGCGGATAGGATTTTCGTTCGTGGATTCAGAGTTGAGCTAGTAGTAGCAACGAAAGTCGAACTCAAAATTTATTTTTTTCTATGTGACTGTAGGTAAAGGCGCATCCGTCAGCGTTATTGCGTGAGCTTCCGGAAAATGAACATTGAGGAAGGATTGATAATACCAAAATCAGTTTACTATGTCCTGCAAAGCAATTTGTCAAGCTTTATTATCAATCACACAGTTTATGCTCATTGCTCATGCTCATCGCCAGCTAAATGGACCTATGTATAATGGGATCTCGATTTGTGCGGTAGTATTTTTTTCTTTATTTTTGTATTGTGTTCAATAGACGACCAATTCTTCACTGGTAGTAAATTAAAGATAAATTAGCTGTTAACAACAATTGATACCGATCACAGTGTAATTAACGAAGAATCCCATAAAAACCCTTCACCTTCACTGTCGGTATTATACTCCCACTAAAAGAACGACTACCCTATTTATGTAGATTACGTCAAACTCGGATTGCACCAACAAATCTTCGACAAAATGTCTTTCCTGGCGAACTAAGGAGGGAACAAGGAAAGCACTGATTGTCATCTCATTCCATTCCCCTGAAATCCGAAGGAATTTCCACGCAAACCTGCTGTGTGGAACGAAATTTAGGCAGAGCAACCAGCAGTACCTACTATATATGAATTTGCATTCGGTTGGCTGGACTGCACATGGAGGGGAAAATAATTAATGGGGATGTTTCCTGGGCACAATATGGAAAGAATATAGCTGTTGCGAAACATTGCGAAAGTAATCAAATTGAATGCAGATGATTTGGCTTTGCATATTCTGATCCTTGGAAACATATGTCTACAGACGAAAGCTCCAATTCGAGCTTGCATTTAAATTCGATCATTATATACATATACATTAGGGTGTCCCAAAATTGGACAAAGTCTGGGATTTTGGGGGCTCAACCTGCAAATGAAAGCTTAGGGTAAAACAAAAGAAAAATTGTTCTACGACAACTCTGGGAAATTACGTATAGGGGTAGCCATAACGCTTTTTATGAAAAAAGTGCATTTTTTATAGGTAACATCGAAAATACCGGTATATCGGAAAGAAATTCGATGAAACCCATCCATTTTATATTTTTTACATTCAACTTAGGGTCTATACTTTATGGTAAAACTTTGATACCGCATGTTTTAGGTCTATATATTTTTCACTGATGCTTTAAATGCCCAAAAATGATGAATTTTTCTTAATATTTTTTTATTAATGCATCCAAAACGGGTATCCATCATAATGCTTTCAAAACTAGATATACATAGAAAGATGGGGAATTTTATAACGAATATTTTGCTAAAAATAGCAACCTTCTATCACTATCAGTTTAAAAGTTATTCACGATTTACTGCAGCTTGGAAAAAGACTTTTTGAAATTTCGGATCATAATACCTGGATCATGTTTAAGTAAAAAAACGCCTACTTTTCCATACCAACCAAATGAGCGCTTTAATAACCAATATAGTATTCATATGAGTTGCATAAAATTGATTTTAATACTTATTTGAGTGTTATAATGGAAACCCAACGATGGATCAGCAGTAACATGACTGACTACAAATTGTTCAGTTAGTCTGGGTGAGTACTCAAATAGATTGATGAATATGGTTTCAAAACTACCCATAGGTAGGTTCAGTTTTCGTGTCATGGTTTGTCGAGCTGTGCAATGTTTCTCGATAACATGGAAATTAGTTGTTTTGTGACCATCTTGATTTTTGCAAGAACGATCATGTGAAGCAAATCCAACTAGATCATTTTGATATCGATTTGTCATATTTTACGCCATATTGAAGCTCATTTTACGCCATTGCAAAATAGTGTGTGCAACTAATTGCAAAACTCGATTTTATCAGCACTCGTAGTATTTATCTCATTCGTCAAGCCTCGTTGGATAAACGGACAACCATGCTGATTAAATCATCGTTGTGCAACTAGTTACACATACTACTAGAATCATTATTATTCTATAATGCATATTGAAATATTTGGCATCTACCATCTACGGAATCTCTGGAAATAAGAACAATCTACACTAATTACGAACTATTTTGCCTACCAATACTGAATACAATGATAAATTGATTGCATCGATAAATCGGGACCAAAATGATCCAGCCGGATTAATTTCACATGATCGTGCTGGTTAAAAAATCAAGTTGGTCAGAAAACAATTAATTTCCTTGTTATCGTGAAACATTGCACAGCTCACCAAACCATGAAACGATAGCTGAACCTACCTATGGGTAGTTTTGAAACCATATTCATTAATCTTTTCGAGTACTCACCCAGACTAACTGAACAATTTGTAGTCAGTCATGTTACTGCTGGTCCATCGTTGGGTTTCCATTATAACACTCAAATAAGTATTAAAATCAATTTTATGCAACTCATATGAATGCTATATTGGTTAGTAAAGCACTCATTTGGTTGGTATGGAAAAGTAGGCATTTCTTTGCTTAAACATGATCCAGGTATTATGATCCGAAATTTCGAAGTCTTTTTCCAAGCTGCAGTAAATCGTGAATAACTTTTAAACGGATAGAGATAGGAGGTTGTTTTTTTTAGCAAAATATTCGTTATAAAATTCCCCACCTTTCTATGTATATCTAGTTTCGAAAGCATTATGATGGATACCCGTTTTGGATGCATTAGTAAAAAAATATTAAGAAAAATTCATCATTTTTGGGCATTTAAAGCATCAGTGAAAAATATATAAACCTAAAACATGCGGTATCAAAGTTTTACCATAAAGTATAGTCCCTAAGTTAAATGTAAAAAATATAAAATGGATGGGTTTCATCGAATTTCTTTCCGATATACCGGTATTTTCGATGTTACCTATAAAAAATGCACTTTTTTCATAAAACTCGTCGGGGCCACCCCTAAACGTCATTTCCCAGAGTTGTCGTAGAACAATTTTTCTTTTGTTATACCCTAAGCTTTCATTTGAAGGTTGAGCCCCCAAAATCCCAGACTTGGTCCAATTTTGGGACACCCTAATATACATACAGGAGCATTCCTTATCGAAGCTCTTATCTGCGCTGCATTACATTTGTCAAAAATAGCCGCTTGAGAACAAATTCATTTTTTTTTTCAAACAGTACAGGTCATTTAGCATATTTATGGCTTTGTGCTGTAAAAATGATAGCATTTGATCGTTGTTAGGAGAAGTTGTTCAAACTTTGCGTGACCACTAAAAAAACTTTTAAAGGGTCAAAACAGACAAACCGTCTCGCAGAATAAATAAAGTTATGAATACAAAAAATAACTGGCCATATAACGATCATTTGCCAAGGGGATCTATTATAAAAAAATACGCTAGAACAAAACTACTTTAGTTCTCGGTAAAACAGGAGAATCAAGTCTCCCTTCCCTTGATAACATGGAAGTGCTTATTGAACACTTAGCTGCGACCTAGGACCGTGTCGTGACATACTGCAATGATAGGCCGCATTTGTCACTTGTATCTTTGAACAATTTGGAATATGATGATCAAGATAGGCATGTTATAATTAATGGAACAGACCCTCCAGACCCTAATTATCAGGAAACAACTGTGTGAAGTCAACAAAATAATCTGAGAAAAAAGTGTTTGACTCTTAACTCATAGGCTTAAACGTTGCAATATCAGACATCAACCACATGTCAACGGTCGGCAAATTTTTTTTCAACATATCGTACGATATGCTTCCAACGTATGCAAATCACATCAAAATATTCTCTCGTTATCGATTCGTTCGTGATGCATCCGATGTCAGGCTAAATAATACGTACCAGTATGTTTCTGTAGAAACTTCTGACGAGTTAGTATGGCCAACCATGCGAAGAAGCCTTTAGTGGTGCAGAGTGCATCCCAGTATTGCTACAAAACAGTAGACTTTGACTCATAGTTCGTTGATTAGATTAGCCGGCAACGGACTGGCATGTGCACTCCGGTGCATAATAAAGCGCCGGTAGCGAATTCCAATCAAAAATTTAGCAAAAGATGTCTGCATCAGAATAGAAACGATGGTTCGTATACGAACCTGGATTGATCCTCCTAGCGGCGATAATGCAAATATGTGTGAAAGAAGTTCAAATAGTTACTCTAGTCTGGGAAGGCAATCATCCTCAGTTTTTTTTTGTACACATAGGTATACTTTCGAACAGATTATTCTTGCCAGTAAAATAAAACGGGAAAATGATCCAAACGAATAGTTTTCATTCAAATTCATTTGCCGAAAGAACAGGGGATAGATGATGTTTGATTCGATATGTCCTGAGAACCTCATGGAGAGAGCATATGTTGGCTGCTGGTCCTCGAAGGGCAATTACTAGAAAAATCCTTACTTAGACTGGTATGGCTCCGTGCGGGACAGTATACGTTGCTCTTTACGTACTGCTTGGTCCCCTTATGTCCTCCATAATGTTTTGTACCAAGCCTCTAGTATTGCCTTCCTTATCCCGTGTCAAGGCCAAGGCGTCAAGGCTGCAAGAGTTTCAGGACAAAAATTGTGCAATCATCTCCCTATATCCTATTTATACAGACGATTTTATTTATTTGTTTGAATCGTAACGCTTGAACTGACCTTCTTTCTGCGTCTACATTTAGTATTTTGATTCACCCTCGTATTCTGAGTACCCGGCGTGGCCAAGTTGGATCCACTCATGCTTAGTTATGGCCAGAAAGGCCAGATCAAAGATGCTTCATTGACGGTTGCCTTGGCTAGAGTCGGGTTGATACCCGGTTCCCACTCGGTGGAGTTAAGCCTGGAAAAGTGTGTTGGGACCCGTTTGCATGCGAGAGAAGGAGGAATGATTGATTACTTGCCAGTGCTAGAACACCGGGACGGATATATGCCGGACGGTCTGGAGCGGCCTCAAGTGTGGTCTATACCTGGACTGCGATGGTGTTGACTGCGGTAGAATCGCCTCCAAATGTCCTGAGTACTTGCCGGGTTGGTTGTAACGACGATTAAGGCCAAATTGTAGGGTGACGTCCCATGGCTCGTGAGTAGGGCACCAACAATCGGATATTGAGCTATCCGTAAGCGGGGGTGGTCCCACCGGATCTCACAGAAGCTCTCATCTCCAAAGAGTAAGTTGCCAACTGATCGATCCACCTTGCCCGCGCACCTCGCCTTTTTGGGCCCTTCGGATCGTTGTCGTGAACCATTTTCACCGGGTTACTGTCTGACATTCTGGCTACGTGCCAAGCTCACTGCAGTCGTCCGATTTTTGTGGAAGGACTTATCCAGCTTTTTACGCTGCGATGCCATAATTCTTTGAATAACCCCTCTTGACACATGCTGTGTCCACTATAATTTATTCATGGGACAATCTTAGCAACCTATGACTCGTTAGAAATTTCCATGAAAACATGAATCTGTCACAATAAGGATAGAAATTCAAAAAGGCTACCGAGCGGTTCAATATTCCTATCAATTATTACCTCACGAAATATATGTCTTTATTTTATTTTTCAGGTCTCCAAATGAATATGAGATGATGCACACTTTGAGATGCTACAAAGTTAATTCCAATGAATCTTTGTTTATCAATTTTCCGGTACTCTCAGTAAATTTTTGGGACGCTGGTCAACACAAACATTCATTATAGTTCTGATAGGTTGTTACCTATGTAATCCTCTGAAAGACTATAATTTTTGAAACTCCGTTCGATCTTCTGCTTAATTCTTCCTCAAACAATTTGAGCGCTTAATCAGAGCATTGTGTGAAAATCTTGGTAATAAGCAAGTGACATTCTAAAACTCAGAAAGTTTCTGGGCAGATGTTCCGGAGTACCACCACATTAGTAGATGAGTATCCAAGATGACTGCACTCAGTAATGTCTAGCCAAAACCAGTTTTATATTTAAACCTTTAAGAATGACCGAATCTTTAAACCAGTTTTATCAACTATATTTTAACATTATGGAACTCCGAGCTCATATAGGGGGAATGACGGCTTTGGCAGGTTTTGTTCTATTATTGGCAGGGGGTTTTTTATGACTGACTAGGCTCAAATTTGGCCTAAACATTCTTTGCATATAAAAGAATATTGTGGCCAAATTTCATAAAATTTGGTCGACAAAAACCCCCTGCCAATAATAGAACAAAAACTGCCAAAGCCGTCTTTCCCCCTATCTAATATTCTGTTTGGGAACAACATATTTTAATGCACAGAAGGCGAAAATCAAATCTAACATGTTATTTAATTCCAATATAAAGTAACAAAAAGTGGTAAATTGAACTGAATTTGATGTTGCTAGGTACAGTTTTTTATTACAATCACCTAAATTTTAAATGTTTATTTTTGGAAAGGCCTTTAATATTTTTTCTAGTTCTTTACACAATACCTAGGAAATATTGCAATCCTTAAGATATCATGCAAATCAGAATGCTACGAATAGCCAAATTTGATTGGTGGTGCGAAACGCGGACATCGACGATGGGGCGCTCTTGATCCTGTGAGAAACCACCAACGTAGTTTCCACCATTTGGTGCGTCACATCTTGGAAACCGTCGTACCCTTCACACACTCCAGAGTGTTTTCTATAGAAATACAATTTCATCAGTTCATACCAGTTTGATCTAGCATGTATTTCCCCCTGCCCATAAGCGATAAAAATGCTCAAACCGCATATCTGTGATAAGAGCTATCCAGGGCTAGGAACATGGCTACTCTGGCAGTTCCTTCGGAAAGAAGGATTTCCAGACTCGTTGAGAAAATCGTGCATCTACGTCAGCTGTTACATCTTCTAATAGTCTTTCTAATAAACGACAACAATAAAAATAAATTGCGGAGGACCTAAAAAATAGAAGATAAATATGAAAATTGTTTAAACAAAAATTACCGTTGATTATTATAATAAACCTGTGAAAATAATTGACAGATAAGAAAACAAATATGTATTCAAAGGCTACTTGGATTATATTTATAAAATCTGTACACAGCATCTGTCATAGTTGAATCACCCCTTATTCAATTTATGGCTAGCGTAAAAAGCTGGATTGAAAATTGTACCACTCGTGTTAATCCCTGCTCTTCGTATTACCCCTTCCAAACACGGGACTGACACTTGTATACCTCCACCACAGTTCATTTCGTAGCCAACATAGAAAATTCCGCACTGACAGCCATAAGAAGAATCATGGGAAAGAAAGAGATAGGTGCGTTCCACACTGACAGTTCCATAAACGACAAGCAGAAGAAACGAGACTGCATCTACACTACGAAAACACAACCAAAACATCAGACCCCTGCTTCCAAAGCGATGTTGAATAGCCGACACGAAATACCATCTCCTTGCCGTAACCCTCTGCGCGTTTCAAAGGGACTCGAGAATGCCCCTGGAACTCGAACTACGCACATCGCCCGATTCATCGTCGCCTTGATCAACCGTGTCAGTTTATCCGGAAATCCGTTGATGACGGTAACAGGGCCTAAAATTAACCACCGCCTAAGGGCCTAAAAGGGCCAGTTTTGCTAAGGGCCTTCAGATAGCTAATCCCGGTCCTGCATACCTTTCCTGGGTTGCGTAACGATTCTTCTAATAGTTTAGACCTATGATTCTCCAAAAGTATCTGACACGTTCTTCCATCCAGATCGGTCCGTACAATGCCAGCTTGTTTCTGGTAATGCTCTTTTTAAGACCTGTAGTTCACGATCGGCTGTAGGTTTCTATCAAGTCAAGAAATGCAAGCCTACACACTTAAAATAGATTTCTCTGTTCGGTAATTTTTTGACGAAAAACTTCGGTAAATACTAAAATTTACAGTCTGTTCGTTTAAATTGCTTTACTGAATTGCTTTGGTAGAATTTTACCGAACAAATTGTAACTCCAAATATATTTTACTGAATTCGGTAACAAAACATACAGTTCGTCCTGTAAAATAGAGTTATTGCAGTACATTGTAAAATAAATACCGAACAAACTGTAAAACAAATGTATCATTACAGGACTACGGTAAACTAGATTGAACTTCAAATTCATATTAAATTTTGTGTACTTTTGTGATCGGGTGAAGACATTTTTTCCAGCGGACGGACAACACAATAACATGAATAATCAACACCGAGCCGTTGTTGGGATGAATAATAACAGGTGTATTTTACATTCATGTGATCACGCAGTTCGTTTTTTACTGAAATAATTCTCATTTATATGTATTTCTTCATTCAGCGACATTTTCAATGAAAAATCATGTGTTTAGCTTCTTGCGGAACGGAATTTAAAAAGCGATCTTTATTGTCCCCTTCGCTTCGTGTATGAAAAATGTGTCATATGTTTTATTGCCTGAGCTTGAGCTTGAGCTTGAGCTTGATTGACTGCTCGTAGTTGCTACTCCATTATGACCAGATCAGCTGTTCTTGCACAGGGAACCAACAGATGTTTGCTTGGGACTAGCACACATCTTCAATGTACAAGTACTGGTGATCTCATTTGTTAGGTCATACTGGCGCCTGCCACGTCAGAATGCAAGTCAATGTAGGGAAGGGGATGAAATGATGATGCAATCACTCGCCCACTGCAAGCCGAATATACCTCTGCACTTACCACGAGTTCATGCGGAATTTGTTGGAATTTCTGGGTTAGGTTGGAGAGGCAGAGGTCCGTCTTGGTTAACGAGCTGCCAATGTGATAGATAGGAGAAGGTAACTGATGGAATTTCTAATTGGATGTAGGAAACGAGCTCTATGGTTCATTTCCAATTCTAGCAGATTACTGTTAGAATACTCAAGTTGAAGGTATAGGAATAGTAATGGAAACGGTATGAAAGTACGGCTCACTCAACAGTTCTGTTTAATTTTCGGTTTCCTTCAACCAACTTAAATTCGGTTATAATGTGCAAACGCTGCAAAAAATATATTAAATTCCTTGTTTTTTTATCTAATATTTATATTTTCTTTAATTCCAAACCCTTCCTGGAAGAATACGGAGTCTGTATGACATATTGAGTGAGCATTGTTGTGTTTGCCGTGAAAATGGAATTGAAGGGTAGCTACTCATTCAGTTAATTCCTTAAATTTAAGTGTATTAAGTTAATTTTTCAAAGAAACCCATCCTGCCTAATTATTCCCATAATAGTTTGAGTCACAAACTCTATCTACTTATATTTAATGCATTGCTGTTGGTGTCAGGTCTCAATTATTTGAGGTGGAAGGAGGATTGAGGACGATGAGGATTTAGAAATTTAGATACAGCAATAAGCTGTTGTACCATATGAAATTAGCTTGTAAATGATTAGGAGAAGAAAATTACACTAATTACATATACTCTTACACGGAAAAGCAATTGGTTCGTGTCAGTACAAGAACTTGTGCAGCCCAAACGCAAAGCACTCCGTATACGTCTTTGATTATCACAAGTTATATCACATCTGTTGCCAAATCCAACTGATGTCAACGATGGTTCTAGCTTACGACGACGCTACAGTACCATCAATGTCTTACTGGTTCTAATTAGCATATTTCTAATTAAAATTCGTCTCGTCGGCAGCCAACGAGTCACATTAGTCACACAAGCTTATCAAAAACAACACGTTCTAATACGTTCCAAAAGTGCATCATACTACATAGTTATACTAGCGTGGCTTTGCAGAAATCTGCTGACATTAGAATTGCGCTCACCTTCTTGCTCACAAAGCAGGATGTATCTGCTCAAGAGAAATGCCGGAAATGTAGGAAGAACCGTTGCAAATTCAAAAGCGAGAAAGGTACATATCATCAACGCTTAGTTTAGCATGAAACGCTAATAGCAGATGAAATTTAGAGGCTACAGCTGGTTGTGGCTGTTGGAGATGGTGTGGGATAAATATCAAACACAACCTAGACCTAGACATTAGCGACATTGCATTTCTTCAATTGGAACCTTTCCGCTTTGCAAATTAGTGTTTTTTTTAGGACGTCCACAGTTTGAGGCAACGGAGAGCCTCGAAGAGTCCAAGGCGAGGAAATAAGTTTTTGAAAAATACGAGCCACTTTTTCGTGTTGGTTTTAGTTCATGTAGATTTTTAACGTTTTTTAAATTGCCCTTTTAAGGCCTGTTCTTAATGCGCCCGGACCGAGCCGGTACCGCACACTGGTTGAAAAGCCCGCAAAACGTGCATTTTTGACGTAGGATTTACGTATTTCTTTACTATACTGGGTGTCATTTAGATTTTTGAAAATCGAGAGCGTTACGCTGAAAGGGAAGATTTCGAACATTACTAGCGCCTTTATCTTTCGATGGATTTTGAAGATTTATATATTAATCGACTCGGACACTATCCAGCAATTTGTCAACTTCATTGAAACTTAAGATTTTTAACGGAAGGTTTTGGAAATTTCAAATCTCATATGATTAATCTCTTGCATTCCTAACACGGACATCAGAATGCATTGTCGCGTGCCTTCGGATCCACCACAAGATTTACTTTGTGCATAAAAGAAGCAGTGCCTTCCGTGTACGAGTCATTACAGTTTGTGACAGCAGCGTGTACTGACGTGCTTTTTGCTCGCGCATTTTTCTCGCGTTTTTTTACGTACACAGCATGCGGGAGAGCTCCCGGTGTGCTGCGAGTGTGCATGAAAGAAGAGGGCGCATTTTTTGCCATTCTATGCTTGATGATGGTCGGATGTAGTGGTGTCGGTTGCGATCGATGCAATCGCTAGGAGTTACGGCTAGAGGCTGCGGGCAGCGGTGGTGGATGAAGAATAATAAAATTAGCTCAGAGTCTGCTCATCCAGGGAAGGTGATTGGTTAATCCACAACTATAACAGTTCTGATTCCTTAGCAAAAAAATCAACAACACTATTACATTTAGAAATTGTTTAAAAATAATTATTTTCATTCATTCGCAGCAGGCATTGGCAATTAAATGATACACATTCAAAATGGTGTTGATAACTATTTTAAATTAGGAAATTTTGCCGTATTACATGTAAATGTTTTAAAATATTCCGAAAATTTTGACCAAGAACTTTTCTTAAACAAAATTTTCTCAGGATTGGATATAATATCGGATCCGGCACGCCATTCCTAATAGGACTTTTTGGACGTTTTCCCCCAACTTCCGCCAAAACTTTGGGATTATGAACGGAATACAGCCGTTATAAGCAGTTTACGGCATATTTCTGATTGAACCTGAATGATTGGAATATTGTTGGGTAAGCCCAGTTATTAGTATATTATATCTGGAGAGTATGTTAGTTGTAGGGAAATATGGAGTAAAATAATCTCATATAATATCTACATAAAATACATTACGTTCATAATACCAAAGTTCTGGGGGAAGTTGGAGGAAAACGTCCTATTAGGAGTGGCGTTCCGAAATTATCCCCATTCGATTACGGATCCGACATTATCCCCGTATTCCTGGGAAAATTTTGTTAAGGAAAGTTCTTGGTCAAAATTTGCAGCCCTTTGAGTTATTGAATTTTGTCTGAAACATGCAACATTTTCCTCACTGTGCAGTGGCTGTCCTCTGCAATGCTATAGAGAATGTGAATTGGAACATCTTTTCTGAAAACACAATATTCGAGTATCGGTTTGATAACGACATATAGCACTTTTTGTATGAATGACCCCAAAAAATCATATTTTGAGCATATTTTTTTAAAATGATTTCAGCAGAATGGTTTCTTCTAGAAAGTTGTTCATAATGATAAAAACATGATTGTCTAGGTAGTATTCTGATCTATTATAACGCTTGCCAAAGTTGAGGAGTCTTTAGAAATAACAGTCAATTTTAACATCAACACACCATGAAAAGCGGCAAGCCAAACAGCCACCATCTGAAAGATTCGATTTTAAGCTAGCAAATGCATAATGTTTCGTTTTGATCTGCCTTGTTCTACTATAAATTTGAATCAATTTGAGTCCACAATGTACGTTTTTCAGTACAACTACAGTCGACTCTCTACATGTCAATCTTCTACATCTCGATATATCTCCCTATGTCGATGGTTTCCTTAGTCCCTTCAATCTACATACATTTGAGCTTTCTACATCTCAATAACCTCCCTATCTCGATATCTCTCTATCTCGATGTGATTTGATCATATTTTAGTTAGGATTTACTCTCCTTATGTCGATATGTTCAAATTTTTAGCCTACTAGACCATCTTTGGATAATAACAAACTTATCAACAACAAGAAACGACATTTGTTTTGTTGTCGTTTTTCATAGCAACGACCTTTTTTGGTCCTTTTTTGGACCTAGTGCCCATTTCAATTTTCTTTCCATTCATCGATCTCTCCCTATCTCGATCGTCCCTTCAATATCGAGATCAAGATTTTTTTTATGTACAGGTTATCCGACTTGTCAATATCCCCAACTCAGCCATCTTGGATTTTTGTATGAAATTTATGCTCGTTTGTTTACGTTTTGCACTGAAAATGTATGTTTCCCCCCGCGCTGGTTATTCCCATCTACTGACGAAGTCGGATAACCTGTACATAAAAAAATCTTGATCGAGATATGGAGAGGTGACTGTATTACGTAAACAATTAAGAAGTGGCTAACTTGATTGGTTATTTATTGCATAGTAACAATCTTGATCAAAACGAAACAGCCTCTACATTTAAGATTAACGGCTGTCATTTGCTAAGAAGGTTACCATGCAATAAATAACCAATCAAGTTAGCCACTTTTTAATTGTTTACGTACCAGTTGTACTGAAAAATGTACATTAAGGACTACTTCAAATTGATTCAAAACATTGTGCATTCGCTAGCTTGAAACCGAATCTTTCAGATGGTGGCAGTTTGGCTTGCTGCTTTTTATGGTGTGTTGATGTGAAACTTGAATATTATTTCTAAAGATTCCTCAATAACTTCGATAGGCGTCAAGATGTTGTTTGATGATGTTTCAAGATGATAGGCGACAAACATGTTTTTTCTCGTTATGAACAACTTTCTAAAATAAACCATTCTGCTAAAATCATTTTCAAAAAAGTTATTCTCAAAATATGATTTTTTGGGGTCATTCATACAAAACGTGCTTTAAGTCGTTATCAAACCGATACTCGTGTCTTCAGAAAAGATGTTCCAATTCACATTCTCTATAATATTGCAGAGGACAGCCACTGGTTTTGTAAATCTGCGATTTTTTTGCTCAAATTCTTTTTTTTTCTTGATTACCAGCTGTAATACCTATCTTAAACATTTTTGCATTTTTAGTTCAACTTTAGTTACCACAGAAGTTTTTTTTAATATTCGATTTAATGTTTTATTATAAACCAAACTATTTTTTTTATTTAATTGGAGGCAGATTTTGATTTCGATTTGAAGAAAATTATTGCCAGCATTGTCAGCTGGGTTTCCGTAAATTTTCCCAGAAATTCCTCCGAAATGTCTCTCAGAAAGTCCTCCGGTAATTTCCCCAGGAACTCCTCCGGGAATTCCGCTAGAACGGCAGTAAAACAAATTAAATGAAAAAGCGTTGCGAAATCTGCGAACGACTCTTTTGCATCCATTTCTTACTTTATATAGTGCAACAAATATCATCAATCTTCGCACTCAGAAGCTTAGATGCACATATCTTGTTACCGGATCTCAACTCCTAGTGCAAATGTATAACATCCCGAAAAAGCGTTAATCGAGTGAGTGCACCGGTATTCGCAGATACCATGGAAAATATGAGAGAAACTCGGTATGGAATCTGTTTCATCTGACTATGACTAGTAGTTTTGAAGGGGATCATTCATAAATCACACAAAATCATTTGGAATGTCTTTGTAGAAGCTCTTATTGATATAATTATCACCGGTACATAATTCTAGACTATTTAAAAGGGAAGGTCCCTCTCAGACCTCGATTTGCCCCTCCACGAAAATTTTAATTGAGCATGAGAAATATGACCGTACAATTCGTAGTTGCAACTCCGTGATTGACTGGAACTTGTGAAATTGCACAGAGAACCGTGTGAATGGAGATGGGAGTTGCTATCCATTCTCAATGTACACGTTTCAGAAGCTCACGTATTTTAAGTCAATAAGGTTGCGAAGGCCGACGGAGGTCCTTCGTAGCTTAGTTGGTTAAAGCACCAGTCTAGCGTACTGTATGGTCATGGGTTTAAGTCCTGTCGAAGGGAAAGTGGTTACCTTCAATACATTTTCCAAATCAATATCTTCTACATAATGTACATATTCACATGAATTTTCACAACATTGTAAATTAGGATTGTCAGTTCGACTCTCGTTGCTACTAGAAATACTAGAATAAGAGATCGGCGAAGACGCCATCTTGTTTCCAATCGAACTGTCAAAAGCGGTTCCAATTCGACTTGTTTACTTTTTGCATCCATAAGAAGCAAGCAAAAAGTTCAAGTGCTGCCAGTATTATTTTCGCTATTTCATGCATTTTCATACGTTGCCAATTCGACAGTTTTTCACTCCGCCGGTCTCTGGTTATAGTGTTGCTAGTTGCTACTAGAGACCGAGAACACCTTTGCACCTCTACGATTGTCTTGGGATATGGTATTGTGTTAGATAAAAGATATTTTAGTTACTAGATGAAGATTGTCGCTTCGGTTCCCTTTGTTCTGCTGTCCGAAACATGTTTGGTACATACCTGTCAAATCGTATGGATTTTCCTTCTTTGACATTTAGCTCCCCTATCCTCGCCAGCAAAAGATGTTCCGGACAGCGACGACAGCGACAATCTTTATCTAGTAACTAAAATATCTTTTTGTTAGATGTATAGGATATTTTATCTGTATTCACTTTGGTGAGTGATGTGATCTATGGAAGTGGATTATATGAAATGCAAATAAAAACGCGCATTAATTGATTTACCCTCCGAACATGTAACAAGCAAAACAAAATATCTCGGATCACGCGACCGTTTTGCTTGCTACCGGAAATACGATCAATCGCGTAATCAACACAGAACTAGATTCAAGGATGCCGCGAAAATCCTAAGGGGGATTCTCTGGCGATTTATTATCCAACCGCACAAAATTAAACTAAACACCCGAATTCGCGTCTGATGCGTAACATGTTCAATCACGAATTTCGCAATGTACTTACTTGCTCGATGGCTACCGCAAACTATTGAAGATCGCCTGTTTCTACCGGAGTAAAGGCTCCCCCAGACCTACGATTCCATACCAACGGCGGAAGAATCGCTGACGCCAAGCGGTAGAATCGCGTCGCAACTGTCGCGTCGCGTATGTTTGGGGGAACCTTAAAGCGCAATACATGCACATGTGCCCCCGAACACCAAATAGATATTTTTTCATTTTCGCGACGACTAAAATACGCACTGTACTTACTTGCTCGATGGCTACACTGAAAATAGTGTTGGAGTATTTTCAACTGCAGGATAACTTTTAAAAATACTATTTTAACTAAATATGTTGTTAAAATAACCACATTTTATAGGTCACAACATAGCATCCTGTATGACGATGACTTTTCCACTTTTTTTTGCTACTTATACTGCCAGAACTGCCGGTTCGCTGATTTTGAATAGCTATCTTCAGAAGTATTGGATCTATTGACTACATTTGGGTGCTACAACAATACATAGGAACATAAGGTATTGCCACATAAACTGTTTCAGTTTGTCCCTGTACCAAAATCTATTTTGCTACACAACACTCATCTGATTCTGAGTGTCTTTCGGAAAATTTGAGCTCATTTGGATTAAAACTGATTTAGCACAAGTCGTTTCAAGTTTGCATGCAAGTTACTATGGCGATATTTATTTTTTCATTATACTGAATTAGGTTAAAAGAAAACCGGCATAGCTAAATGGAATTCTCAAGAGCTTTCACTATCATCTGCTTAAGAAAGCGCTTGGAACCGAAACAACTTTCACCGATGAAGGAGATAGTAATAAAGTAAGACTCCTTATTAGAACCATATGTCGATATTCGAAATCGGACCAGAATCAAGTGAGATATGGGCATTTGTTTAGAATTGTTGGCAATCGATAGTTTTAAAAGGGACAGGCCACAAATCCATTTGAATCAAGCTTCTTTAACGATCTTCTATTATGATTACATTTCAGAAGTCTTCTGATACGTCAAGAGTGAAAAAACAAGCAAAAAGACGTAACCGCTGTCGCTGAGGTGCCCCCGGGGAAACCGTCAAATGGACCATTGACGGCTTTGACCGCTTCCGGGACCTACGGATTGATCCCGGGGAGCCTGTAGAAGGGGACATTTTTGTTTTAGCGCCAGAACTGGTCATTCGACGGTTCGTTTTTCATGGTTTTCCATCAGGAAGCGAGGAATGAATATAAAATGGACCGTTCACTATTTCGACCGCTTCCGGGACCTTCAGAAGGGGAAATTTCAGTTTTAGTGCGTTCGACGATTCGTTTTTCATGGTTGTCTATCAGGAAGCGAGGTATGAATATAAAATAAATCTTTGACCGCTTCCGGGACCTACGGATTGTCCCCGGGGAACTTGTAGGAGGGGACATTTCAGTTTTAGCACCAAAGCTAGTCATTCGACGGCTCGTTCGACGGGAAGCGAGGTATGAATATTAAATTGATCATTGACGACTCTGACCGCTTTAGAGACCTATAGATTACCCCCAGAGGAACCTGTAGTAGGGGTCATTTCTGTTTTAGCGCTAAAACTAGTCATTCGACGGATCTTTTTTCATGGGTTTCGATCAGGAAGCGAGGTATGAATATACTACTTTCGGGACCAACTGATTGCTCCGGAACCTGTAGAACGAGACATTTGAGTTTAAGCGCCAAAAGCAGTATAACTGGTTTTGCTGCTAAAACTAAAATATCCTCTCATACAGGTTCCCTTGGGGTAATCAATAAGTCACGAAAGCGATCAGAGTCGTCAATGGCTCATTTTATAACGGGTGGCAACTAAAAAATTTGAATAAAAAGAATGGCTCGGGGAAAAAATACAAAGAAGTACAGTTCAATCTGAAATATGTTATACAAAGAGCTCTATTCCCAAACTCTATTTGTTTCAAAAATCAGTCAATCACCACACCAATCCCCTCTATCAGTTTCCACCGATCCATTCGGTTCGTTTATGGGATAGGTGGCATTACGGAATTGATTTGCGGGTATTTATACAGTAAATTTAACCAAGTACCTAGCCAGGATTTGTAACGTAAAGTACCATGCTCGCAAAAAACGTGGAACGGCGACTTTAGGCACCCAGATCTCAGCCGTTTTTCAGGAATTCTGTCTGTCATCCAAGAATTCCTCCGGAAATTCATCCAGAAATCCTCCAAAAAATTATTCTTAGTTTCCCTAGGAATTCTTTCTGAATTCCTGCAGGAGTTCATTCTAAATTCCCCTAATCCCCCCATTAATTCTGAATTCCAACAGGCGTGAATCATTCCAAGAATTCCTGTTCGCTGATTTTGAATAGCTATCTTCAGAAGTATTGGATCTATTGACTATACATTTGTGTGCCACAACTATACATAGGAGCATAAGGTATTGCCACATAAATTGTTTTCAGTTTGTCCCTGTACCAAAATCGATTTTGCTACACAACACTCATCTGATTCTGAGTGTCTTTCGGAAAATTTGAGCTCATTTGGATTAAAACTGATTTAGCACAAGTCGTTTCAAGTTTGCATGCAAGTTAGTATGACGAAGTTTATTTTTTCATTATAACTGAATATGGCGCTTCCTCATTAAGCGCAGGTTAAAAGAAAACCGGCATAGCTAAATGGAATACTCAAGAGCTTTCACTATCATCTGCTTAAGAAAGCGCTTGGAACCGAAACAACTTTCACCGATGAAGGAGATAATAAAATGTAAAGAAAGACTCTTTCTGATTAGAACCATATGTAGAAATTCGAAATCGGACCAGAATCAAGTGAGATATGGGCATTTGTTTAGAATTGTTGGTAATCGATAGTTTTAAAAGGGACAGGCCACAAATCCATTTGAATCAAGCTTTTTTAATGATCTTCTATTATGATTACATTTCAGAAGTCTTCAGAAGTTCAGACGGAACCGCTGTCGCTGAGGTGCCCCCGGGGAAACCGTCAAATGGACCATTGACGGCTTTGACCGCTTCCGGGACCTACGGATTGACCCCGGGGAACCTGTAGAAGGGGACATTTTTATTTTAGCGCCAAAACTGGTCATTCGACGATTCGAAGAAGCGAAGAATGAATATAAAATGGACCGTTCACTATTTCGACCGCTTCCGGGACCTTCAGATTGTCCCCGGGGAACCTGTAGAAGGGGACATTTCAGTTTTATTGCGTTCGACGATTCGTTTTTTAAGGTTTTCTATCAGGAAGCGAGGTATGAATATAAAATAAACCTTTGACGATTTTGACCGCTTCCGGGACCTACGAATTGTCCCCGGTGAACTTGTAGGAGGGGACATTTCAGTTTTAGCACCAAAGCTAGTCATTCGACGGCTCGTTCGACGGGAAGCGAGGTATGAATATTAAATTGATCATTGACGACTCTGACCGCTTTAGAGACCTATAGATTACCCCCAGAGGAACCTGTAGAAGGGGTCATTTCTGTTTTAGCGCTAAAACTAGTCATTCGACGGATCTTTTTCATGGGTTTCGATCAGGAAGCGAGGTATGAATATACTACTTTCGGGACCAACTGATTGCTCCGGAACCTGTAGAACGAGACATTTGAGTTTAAGCGCCAAAAGCAGTATAACTGGTTTTGCTGCTAAAACTAAAATATCCTCTCATACAGGTTCCCTTGGGGTAATCAATAAGTCACGAAAGCGATCAGAGTCGTCAATGGCTCATTTTATAACGGGTGGCAACTAAAAAATTTGAATAAAAAGAATGGCTCGGGGAAAAAATACAAAGAAGTACAGTTCAATCTGAAATATGTTATACAAAGAGCTCTATTCCCAAACTCTATTTGTTTCAAAAATCAGTCAATCACCACACCAATCCCCTCTATCAGTTTCCACCGATCCATTCGGTTCGTTTATGGGATAGGTGGCATTACGGAATTGATTTGCGGGGTATTTATACAGTAAATTTAACCAAGTACCTAGCCAGGATTTGTAACGTAAAGTACCAAGCTCGCAAAAAACGTGGAACGGCGACTTTAGGCACCCAGATCTCAGCCGTTTTTCAGGAATTCTGTCTGTCATCCAAGAATTCCTCCGGAAATTCATCCAGAAATCCTCCAAAAAATTATTCTTAGTTTCCCTAGGAATTCTTTCTGAATTCCTGCAGGAGTTCATTCTAAATTCCCCTAATCCCCCCATTAATTCTGAATTCCAACAGGCGTGAATCATTCCAAGAATTCCTGGAGTAACTCCAAGATAAGTTTCTGGAGAAACTCGAAGATGAACTTTCGAAGAAACTCTATAAGGAGCTCCACGAGGAATTACTGGATCAAATCTGGGATAAATTGTTGGAGGAACTCCAAAATGGAACTTTAGGAAGAGTTCTTGAAAGAACTTCAGAAGCAATTCCCGTAAGAGCTTCTAAAAATTAAAGGAGAAATATTTGGAAGAAATTCCAGAGGGAAATCCTGGGGGAACTTCAGGAGTAATTTCTGGAGGAACTCAAGGAGTAATTTCTGGAAGAGCCCCAAGAAGAATGTTCGGAAGGATTCCCGTAATAACTCCAAAAATATATCCTGGATTAACGCCAGGTAGAATTCCTGGAGGAACTTGAAGTTCCCGAATTCCCGAAGAGACGCTTGGAAGAATCCTTGGAAAACGAAGAAGAATTTCCGAAGAGACGCTTGGAGGAATCCTTGAAAAAAAATCTGAAGGATCTCCAGGAGGAATCTCTGCAGGAACTCTAGGAGCAATTCCCGGAGGAACTCCAAAAGTAATTTCTGGAAGAGCTCCAGGAGGAAATCCTGGAGAAACTCCAGGAGTAATTTCTGGAGGAGCTCAAAGAAGAATTTTTGAAGAAACTCCAGGAAGGATTCCTGTAGGAATTCCAAAAAGATATCCTGGATGAACCCCATATAGAATCCCTGCACGAACCCCAGGAGGAATTCCTTGGTGAACTCAGGAGGGAATCCGGGAGAAACTCCAATATTAATTTCTGGTGGAGCTTCAAGAAGAACTTCGGAGAAATTCCTGTGCATTTTCTTGAAATAACTCCAACAAGGCTTTCTTAAAGCAACTCCAGGAGAAATTCAGATTGAATTTCTGGGGAAATTCAGAATGAATTCCTGGGAGAATTCAAAATGAATTCCTGGGGAAATTCTTAATGACTTCTTGAAATAATCCAGAATGAATTCTTGGTGGAACTCAGAACGAATTCCTGCGGACTTTCAGAAAGAATCCCGGTGTAAATTAGAATTAATTCCTAATCAGAATGAATTCCTGGGAAAATTTAGAATGAATTCCGGGCGGGAATTTCTGGGGGAAATCAGAATGAATTCCTGGAAAATTCAAAATGAATTGCAGGTGGGAAGCAAATTTAATTCCTGGGGGAATTCAGAATGAACCCCTGGGGGAAATCTGAATGAATTCCTGGAAAATTCAGAATGAATTCCAGGCGGGAAGCAAATTTAATTCCTGGGGGAATTCAGAATGAACCCCTGGGGGTAATTTAGATAGAATTTTCGGGGGAATTCAGAATGAATTCTTGGATAAATTCAGGACGAATTCCTGGAGGAATTCACGGAGAAGTTCAGAATGAATTCCTGGAGGAACTCGAGATGAATCTCTTGAAAAATTCAGGATGAATTAATTGAAGAATTCAGGATGAATTCCTTACAGAATGCAAAATGAATTTCTTGAAATATCATGGATGAATTTCTGGAGGAATTGAGGATAAACTCTGGAAGGAATTGATATTCTGGATGAAACCAGGATTAATTCCTAGAGGAATTCAGGATAAATTCCTGGGGTAGTTTAGAATGAATTCCTTGGGGAATTCAGAGTTTATTCCTGGGGGAGTTCAGAATGAATTCCTGGGGGATTTCAGAATGAATTCCTGGGGGAGTTTAGAATCAATTCCTGGGGGAATTAAGGATGAATTCCTGGGACAATTCTAGGGGGAATTCAAAATGAAGTCTAGGGGGAATCCAGAATAAATTCCAGGGGGAATTAAGAATTAATTGCTGGGGTAATTCATTATGAATTCCTGGGGTCCAGAAGTCAGGATGAATTCCTGGAGGAAGTCAGGATGAGTTCCTGTGAGAAGTCATGATGAATTCCTGAGGGAAGTCAGGATGAATTCCGGGGGGATTTCAGAATGAATTCCTGGGGGAGTTTGGAATCAATTCCTGGTGGAATTAAGGATGAATTCCTGGGGAAATTAAGGATGAATTCCAGGAGGAATCCAGAATAAATTCGAGGGGGAATTCAATATGAATTCCAGAGGGAATTCAGAATGAATTCCTGGGGTAATTCAGAATGAATTCCTGGGGGGATTCAGAATGAATTCCTGGGGGAAGTCAGGATGAATTCCTGGGAGAAGTCAGGATGAATTCCTGGGGAAAGTCAGGATGAATTCCTGGGGGAATGCGAATGATTATGCGAATATTTACATTTTATTCAGTCAAATTTCATGCACCAAACAAGCCGAAACAATTTTCCAAAAAAAATGTACGCGGTTTTGTTTTTCTCTTATTGCATGGAAGAATGAATGGTAAAAAGAAATGTCAACCATTCCCGTCCCTGGCTCAGGATGAATTCCTGGTGGGAAGTCAGGATGAAATCCTGGGAGAGGTCAGGATGAATTCCTGGGGGAAGTCAGGATGAATTTAAGTTATTCTTCTTGGAGCTCCTCTAGGATTCCTGTCAGAATATTTTTCAAAAATCTTCTTTGAGTTCTGAGCTGTAGTTCTTCCAAATATTTCTACTTTGATTTTTCAGGAGCTTGTCCAGGGTTTCCTTGTGAAGTTCTTTCATGATTTTTAGGAATTCTTTTAGGAATTCTTGGAATAATTCACGTCGGTTACAACTCTTAGTAAAAAAGGTGAGAAAAAAAAAATCATTCAGCAGCGATATTTTAAATTCGGGAAATTCCCGGAGGAATTTCAGGAGGAAATCAAAAAGGATATGCTTGTGGAACTTCAGGATGGATTCCTAAAAGAGCTTCAGGAGACACTCCTGAAGGGTCTCTAGGACAAATTTCCGATAGAACCAAAAAAGGAATCACTGGAGATGTTCCACGATGATTTTCTGAAGAAACTCTAAAAAATATCTGGATGGAGTTATCGTAGGAATTCTAGGAGAAATTTCTGGTGGAATTCGAGAAGGAATTCTTGGAAGGATTTCATGACACATTTGTGGAGAGTGGAATTGTGCAGGAACTGCAGGAGAAATTGCTATGGGCTCCTCAGGTGAAATTTCTGGCTGAACTTCAGGAGATATTCGTGGAGGAACTGCAGAAGGAATTTATGTAGGAACTCTCTAAGATCTCTTTGTATAGCTCCTTCAGGAAATCCAGGAGGAATTCCTGGTTGAACTCTACGAAGAATTCATATAAGAACTGCAGGAGTAATATCTGTGGGATTCTCCTGAATGTAATTCTGGAGGATCTCCACGTTGGTTTCTGGAAGAACTTTAGAAGATATTCAACGAGGATTCCTGAATTCCCAAATTCCTATACTCCTAAACTAATTAAGTAGCGAACGGCTTTCAATCTTTTCAAATAATAACTTTTGTTTATCGATTCGAATTTAAATTCCTAAATTCCAAAATTTGATACAGTCATTACTTTACCAGTTCAGATTGCAGTTTTCAGCCTGGCCAGCGCACTTGCGTCGCGATCCAACTTCGTTTCCCCCAGTGACCAATATCTTATCAACTGCACAAATCATCCAAATTCTAATCCCGTTTTCTCGGTAAAGGAAAGTTATTTATTTTACTCGCTTTTTCACAAACTGGATTTTAAGAAACACAGATAAAACTAACTATTTATGAAACTTAATGTTAATTTTCATTTGGCTTAAAATGTTTGATGGTTTCAATTCGAACGGCTTTCATGCAAGCAGTGCGGTTCGATTTGCAAACAACATATTGCGACTTGTAAGTGTGGCAAAAAGCGTTGAACGGAATATTCCGGCCGGATCTCAGCGGTCCATGTACAGATTTACAATCTGTAGTCGCTAACGAAATCCTAATATCCTACAGATTGTAACTGGAAAGAATCTTGACAATTGGACTAAAAACATTTGAGATATATCGGTGTAAAGTTGCCGTTCCACGCTTTTTGCAGTACCAACTTACAGTGTTAATCTATTTTAAGGTTCAAAATTTTAGCGCGAAATTTCTTTTCTCCAATTTCCTGCTGCGAAATTCGGCTGTGGGCACCTTCATTTTATTGACAATTCAATGTTTGTCCCATAACTTATTTTTAATGACGGTTTTATGTAGTTTTTATAATGATTTGGACATAATTGATAGAAATAATGAGTTTAATTTATTTTATTTTTTGGCATGTCTACTTATTGTACTCACATTTTTTGGAACTAATCGTTGAACGATTCGCTTGCAACAAGTTGCATTCGACGGGGAATTCTGTTCTATTGGTAAGGTCGGACTGTAGGATCAACATTTGTTGCATTTTTTTTGTAATGAACGGGCAAGCCACCATTACCGCTAGGGTGAAAATTCAGGTTTTCTTTACTGTTATGCATGTAAATGAATGCAGTAAACGTAAATCAATGTAAAAAATGAAATCCACTCCCCTAAAGTGCAATTTTTTACTTTTCTTTTGTGATTATTTTCAATATCCTCCTCAATGCACGAGAGAGGCATCATCACTGCTGGTGGATTGATCTGTGTTTTTTAGTGCCTCCTAGCTATTAAAATGAATAAATTATCACTTTTCTTTAAATTTAGATGGTTTTCATTCTTCCTTCTGTATTTTTAGCCGAGTTTTCAAGGGTGCCCACAACCGAACCACAAAGTTGAAATGTCCAAAAATGACAAATTTACGAAATTGTCTATACAATTTCCCAAATCGACGAAATTAATATTATTTCTTTGCTAGTAGTAGGGTTATTCGTCTAACTTTCCATTGGTATACAAATGTCGGCATAACATCAACCAGGGCCAATGTTTAAGCCCAAAGACAAAAAAGGGTGCTCACAACCGAACCTCTTCCCCTACCGTTTATGCAACACATGATGCACCTCTTGAAGCATTGAATATTGAAGCCAAAAGCTTCAAATAGTTATTCTCTTTTGCTAGGGAGGTGACCGAGAATTGAACGTGGTTTATCTGCTGTCCCAAGTGATATGCTAGTTTGTAGATTTCAAATATATGTTTTCGCGCCAAGCTACTCGAGCGACCCGGCAAACACACCGTAGTGCAAGTGATGGTGCCTTTCCTCAATTTGATAAAGCCTTCATGACCGCTCATCCAGCTCAGTTTATTCTAGCAGAAAAATTCCAACATATCCGCCCAGCCATACCTACCTCTATCCGGTGGTGGGGTGTAGATTATGTTTTTAAACGTGACTCTGAATTTTTCATCCGTTTGGATTTCGTTATTATGTCTGTTTCGGGCAGTGATATGGCTGGTGGCTGCTTATTCTCTAAAAAAAAGTTGTTCCATGAACCTACTCATCCTGAGCGAGCGGGATGTATCTGTTCCGCTGTGCAGTTGAAATGGTTGGCCACTTCAGGCGAAATTGATCGGAAATTCCAGGATCTATAAAGATGCTCACGTATGTATTTTGTGAAAAAAAATCTTCCGATGATATAGCAGCTGGCAGCCAGTTAATTTAACAGACAAGCTGTGCCGATCATGAGTGCCTACTACTGACTGTTGTTTACATGGTGAAGGCCATCATGTACACACGTTATTTTATTAATCTGCTCAAACAAAGCTTTATGTGAAATTGTTTCGATGGTGATGGTTATGGGCACGTGAGGACATCGCAACACATGAAAAAGATGTGCTGTGGAAGTTTTCTTGAAAGTTGAGGAATTGAGAACTGCCGATGAAGCTCACAGCTTGTAGTCTTTTCCAGTCAAATATCTTGCTTAATATTCAAATTCTTTTATAAACAAAAAGAGGACATACAAATTTTAAGGACATAAAACTTAGTCGACATAAAAATTATAAGCAATGGTAAAAGTTTACTTGTCATAAGACGAGTTTGTACTATTTCATTTAATTCCACTATCGCACTTAAATTATTTTGTAGACCTCGGTAAAAATTTTGCCGAGATTCCAACAGCCGAGATCTTGGTAATATTTTTTACTGAAATTCGGCAATTCCTTTGTCGAAATTCCGTCAATATTTCAATATAAAATTGATTTTTTGCCGACGACTCGGTAAAGTTTACCGAAATCTCGGTAAAATTTTTGCCGAAATTCGTCGAAATTATTACCAATATCCCGGCTGTTGGATTCTCGGCAATCGGTAAACTTAGAATTTTAAGTGTGACCATTAAGTAGTGGTATTAAATGGAATGGTACAAACTCGTCTTATGACAAGTAAATACGCTCCACTAAAAGCTTAAAATTCGTATCAAAATAGAAAAAGTTTGTCGAATTGCATAAGCATGTATATGTAATTTAAAACATACAAAAAAATGCATGAAAGTCCATCAAATCAGTTTGTTTAAAATTTATTTTTCTACAATAACGTTCATGAAAAAATAAAACTCATGCAGAACTCCAAATAAGCGTGAATTTCAGCGATTCAATTCAATATTTTTGTGTAATTAATTAGCTGCATACACTGAATTGTTGCCCCATCGCAGATTTATTTACCCGCCTGATGAACACAAAGTGCCGATGACAACAATGTGCAAACGAACCGCTCTGTACACAAGCAAGATATTTTCTTCAATAATTTATTCCCTAGCTAGAGCCCCGGCGTGAGTAGTCCAAAATCACACTTGATATTGAATAATGCCCATGTTGAACAAGCGTGCCATTGTGTGATTTTTTATTCCATTGACAAGGATGGTAAAATTGATCGATCGTGGTTGAAAGCTGAACGATGTTCCATCCTTGTTGATTTACCAAATTTATGTATACGTATTGGGCCAATAAATTTGATTTATCACGCAGTAAGATTAGGGAATATCACTCGTGTCATCACGTCCATCCACATCTCTATTAAAATATTTTAAAAAGCATGATGACAAAATCGTATAAAAAATAATATACCGTTAAAGAAAGAAATGCTTGTTTATACATAACTTCCAACAATAAATGCATAATATCATGAAGCATACAAAAACCTTTAACTTCGATGTTTGATTATAGTTATGGAAATAAATGTGCCTGCAATTACCAAAATATTTATGTGAACAAACGTGCATAAATGTGTATGTTCAGTTCTATTTTTATCAGACAGTGGAAAATTTGCATAGGTACACAATCTGAACACACATTCCAAAAGTTGTATAATCAAACAAATTGGCCGGAGTTAATCCATCCTGCCGAGAGTAAATTCCAGAACAACACCCACAAAAAAGTACCCAAATGGTAAGGCCTGTCACACTCATGATATGAGCAAACAAAGATAAAAAGTATAAATTTTGGGAACCGAATGAGGATGATGGCCGTGGTTTTCTAGTTGCACGAGCACGATACAATTCGGAAGTGAATGTCACCAAAGAGAAATGCATGGCAGGGCGATAATTGGAGTACAGATGTGATATTCCCACAAGCCAAGCCTCAGATGGATAAAAAACAATGGCGACTGGTCACGTGTTCAACTGTGAATTGTGGCAAGAAAACCACACAACGAGTAAAGCAAAAAAAACTATAGCTTAGAATTGTCTACTCTTTCTAGATTGGTTTTGCTGCATTTGCAAAAATGCATGTGACGATCAAGGTATTTACATTGCAAAAACTATGCTGACTGACTGACAAGTGACAACTAGATTATAACAAGTAAAATTGAGACAGTATAGTAGCAGCGAAACTATGAGAAACTCAAAAAAATAAAATGGGAATTAATTCTTGTATTAATTGTAATGAAGATTTAGTCTTTAGATTAATACACGTGGGGTAACCGATTTATCAATAGCAGGGGTGTTCAGCACTTTGGCAATTTTGACGTAGGATTACGTCTTTCCGGAACATTGGGGGGTCATTCTGCAGTTTCAAATTTGAGACCGTCACGAAAAGTGGTCAGGAAGTATGGGCTAATAACTCAGCCGTCTTTCAACCGATTTTAAAGATTTTGGTGTTAATCGATCGACGAACTCTTTAAGATTTTGCTCAGCTATCGAAAAAATGCATTCAAAGTGCTGAACTATTGAAAAATTGAATTTTACTAGGCACTGAAAATCGGTAAACCAACCAATCGCGATGTGCATCGCAAGCACAGACATCAAAATCGTGCAACCTACGGGCTCGACTCAATCCTCAGTTCAACTAAATTTTCTCGGAGAGCGGGCACAACGATGACGCCCGTAGGAGCAGTCTCAGCAGAAAGTGGAACATCGAGAGGCCATCGCTAAAAGCAACAATCTTCGGACTATCGTTTAGTTACTGTTAGTGGCGCATTTTGGAAAGAAAACCGGTTCTTCTCAGGACCAAAATTTTATGAGAAGATAGAGTTGATTGCAAAAATGGCAGCGATTACGGTCCCCGCATACCAGTGGCGTCACTGAAAATGTTTTCTTAATAGTGACTATTTAGCAGAAAAGTGAAATTTTTACGCAAGATACGGACTATTGTTTGTTTGCTATGATTGATTAGAAAGGCGCATTGTGGATCAAAATCAATTCTTGGCAAATGTACTATTGAGAGGTAGAGCCAAAATATTTTCTTCAAAGTGCACATCATAACCGCTTGGCGACGGTAGAGAGTTGGAATCTGCTATCTATTAAAAGTGCGGGAATTAAACAATGATGACGTCTCACATCATTGAGTTGCGTCAAATGAGATTTTCCCAAGATTCTGATTTCGGCGTACTTGCTGTTTATTATTGGAAAGGCGCGTCATTGGAAACAAAATCATCTTTTTACACGGGAGAAGGTTGAACCGAGACAAAAATCTGCAAAAAATGCAAATCATAATCGATTGGTGACGGGCAAAGTTCCTTGGCTGTAGCAGCCGATGCGCTCCTTGCATGGAGACGTTCCAAAACAATGTATTAGGATGGATGACTTCTATCGTGTTCCAGCGGCAAATTCTAAATTGGCTGACAGTGGCATCAGTAGTGGAAATTCATTACAAAATTTTGATTTCCGGCGTGCACGGTACGAAAATTCCTCTCCTCTTTGAGTGAGACTGTGGCCCTGAAAAGGGCCGTTTTAAGTGAAGCTACTTCCTCGTTCATTCATTAGGAGCTGACTTACTTGGTGACGACTTTGGAACCCTCCGAAACGGCGGGCCAGCTCGACACGCACGAAGATACTCGACGCCTTCGATGAGACGCCCTTCTTCTCAGCCTTTTCACCGTCGGTGATTTCTGGTCGGCGCTGCGATGTAATTGTCCTGCCGAATTTCCGAGAAGTAGTAGTAGTAGTTTATTACTACTGATGAGACGCCCTTGATGATGTTTCTTCTCAGCCTTTTCACCGCCGGTGATTTCTGGTCGGCGCTGCGATGTAATTGTCCTGCCGATTTTCCGAGTAATAAATTGTCCTGCCGATTTTCCGTGAAAATCAGACTTCGGCTGGTCAGAATACGTTTGCATGGAGTTCGAGGCCCCACCCCTTTGAGCGCCGTATCATTGGCATCGGCTTGCTTGCTCCGCCTTTCTTTCGTTCGATGCCAATGCATTCGTACATAAGAAGGGCCTCTTCTTCTTCTTCTTCTTCTTCTTTTACTTCTTCAAAGTGCAAATTATAATCGCTTGGCATCGGCTTGTTTGCTCCGCCTTTCGTTCGTTCGATGCCAGTGCTTTCGAACATAACCAGCGACTCTTCTTCTTCTTTTACTTCTTAAAAGTGCAAATTACAATCGCTTCGCGTCGGCAGCAGCGCAAGCGCTCTTCGGAGGGGGATGCTGCGAAAATTGATTCGCATGATGGCGTATATCGCGTTTTAGCGGTAACTTATCGAGCGGCTGACATTGGGGTCGGTAGCAATGAAATGAATTTTTTCTAGATTCTGCTTCGGTTTTGTTGCTGCTTGTGATTGGGAAGGTGCATTACTGAAAACAAATGGGTTCTTTTCAGAATCATAATTTCACACGAGAGAAGATTGAGCCGAGACAAATGTATTTCAAAGTACAAATCATAAGCTTTGTTGCTGCTTGTGATTGGATAGGCGTATTGTGGAAAACAAATTGGTTCTTATAATAACTATCATATTACATGGGAGTATTTTGAGCTGAGACGAATTTTCTGCAAAGTGCAATTCATAATTGCTTGAGAGCAACAAAACAACGCCGTATTTAAATAAATATGAAAATTGCTAACATTTGAGTAAATTTTCAATCGAATATCATCTCTAATCCCAGCACCTACTAAACAGGGGTATTCTTGAAATAAACATTTTCTCACCAGGTTCAACTTGGCATTCAATATGCATGCATTCTCTAGCACAGAAATCACTTTTCAATAGCTAACGTGATGCAATTTTCATATTTTTTCGATATACAGTTAGTGTCTCGTATCACATCGGTGAAGTGAGAAACATTAGTTGTGCTTATAAGAAGTTTATTCGATACTAGTGAATACAGTGCGATGTCGCAATACTTGGCAGCGAAGTATAAACGCGATTCCAGGAAGCGTGAAAGGGATCAACAATCGGACGCACCTTCAAAGCTTCCAAGGACAGACGCTGATCGGGCACGGAGTTATCGGGCCAAGTTGAAAGCGGCCAAGGGTAGTACGTCGTCGGCTACCGGTTGGGACGCTGGCGAAGGGCCCTCAACTCGAGGTAGGAAGTTATTATTAGCAGCAAATGTGTAAATACATATCAATAATGTGAACTAATCTTCAAATTCTATGATGACAGTATAGAAATTTTGCATTTTATCATTTTATATAGCATATTTATCTATAAATGTGAAATTATCAACGAATATTTTCTATTACGAATACCTCTATTTCTCTTTTCTTGTCGTCGAATGTATTACATTGTTATTACACATAATTTATATATTATCTTATATATAAAAATGAAATGGTCTGTGTTCGTATCCGCATAACTCGAAAACGGCTGGATGGATGTTTTTCATTTCTTCAGCAGAAACATTCGTTATAGTTTCCGACGGGTTTATATGATATTTCCTAATGCGAAAATTACGAGTAAAGTTGAGCAAACCGTGAGAAACTAAAATTGTGATTCCTATGCGAACTTTGCATGGGCAGCTCGGAATGCACATTCTCGCCTACTACGCAGGACAACGTCTGCCGGGTCAACTAGTTTTCAATAAATGTAGCATTGACAACATGGTAAGTACTTTTTACGGCTGAAGTTCTTCAAGTACTTCGAAATATATACTGCAAATGTTTACTTATTAGCTTATTTAGCCTGAATTGTTTGTTGGGTTTTTATAAATCGCTAAACGATAAATGGAACAATATAATTCCAATCTCAAAAGCCCAAAAGTTCTAAGATATTCAATTTGTTAATATAGTTCCGAATTCATTCACTTGGTAGGTTACATTAGCCTGCCAGTAGAGTTGAAATCACACAATCCGTAAGATTTGGTCCTTTGATTTGGTGTTAAATTAAATTTGCAAATCGATTGTGTTTGTATTATGCATCCATGTATTAATGGATAAGATTTGAACCGAATTTCTATTTTGTCTTGAGTTTGAATTTCGATATATTTTTCGGACATATTATTTAATTGTTCTGAATTTGAGTATGATTCGGATTAAATTTGAATTAAATAGTTGGAGCTTCTCAAATATTATTTTTATTTAATGAATTATTGGGTCGTATTAAATCTACGGTGTCTTTTACTTGTTTATTATTTGATTCAATTGAATGTTGAATTTTGTATTTGGAACAATAACATATTAGATTCCAGCGAATCGCAAAATTTTAACAAATAGATTTTTATGACATAAAGTTAAGATTTACTTAAACTTTTGGATAGTGTGTTTTGTACAAATATATCCTAAACACATGCTACTTGAATTTTATATTACTATGCTATTGTTGTTTATAGTACGCTTGGCAATAATTTTCATGTTTTTAAATGTCTTATTGTACTTGGTACAGTCATTTTAAATGCGAATGCATCTGTCAATTATGTATATCTGTCTGTCAATAAGGATTAATCTTCCCGTGTTACAATTTCTTCGAGTAGAATTCAACTTAATCCGTGCTGATACGGTCGTAAACTCTGATCATGAAGATTCCGACGCCGGTGTTGTGATGCAGTCCGCAAGAGCAGATGTCGATGATGAGCGTGGTGACTTTGAAGAAAACGTGTCTGCTGTCGCTGATGATGGCGAACATATTTCTTCGCTTTTAACACAAGACAAACCCAATTTCGATCGGGCTGATCGGGAGTTCCAGAAACGTTTCGTGGAAAACGATTTCGGTTGCGCTTATGATGTGTGCTAGAATCTGGTTCAGGAATGATTTGAAACCAATCTCCGACTCAAATGCTGCCGTGTTACTGGCGACAAATTATTTCGAAACGGTGGAAGGATTTTTGGCGTGTGCTACATGTCGAACAAGCCTGAACCGCGGATCAATTCCCACATTGTCGCAATCGAATGGCTTTACATATCCCAAGTTTCCGTCCAATATGCCTCCGCTAGACCCACTCACCACAAGACTGGTGTCTCCCAGGATCAATTTCATGCAGTTTCGTCGTTTGCGGCATACTGCAGGTTTGTGGAAAAGTTATTTTAACTTAAAAATGTATTACATCAAATAAATATATGATTTTCCTAACCTACTTTCATTAACATGCAACAGGTAGTTTGGCAATAATCGGCCAAATTATCAACATTCCAGTCGACGTGGCCCAGATGGTAGGCGAACTTCCCCGCCAACTGGATGACGACTATGCTATCAACGTGTGCATCAAGAAACACTTCATACACAAATCAAGTTACTTGTCCGGCTACGTGAAGAAAGGTACCGTTAAAGCATGGCTGGACTATCTGGTTACTACACCGCTCTACAGGCGGAATGGAATTGTTTTCAATGAAGAAAACTTGGCTGCGATCGGACAAACAGAGCAGACGGATATTTCGGAGGAACGTAGGGCAGTAGACCTTGAAGTCGTCGACGAGATGAACGAGGTAGAAATGATGATTGGACAACAACATACGCTCATGTGGAATGAAGACAAGTGTCTGGAACTTGCACCGGCACAAAATCAGAAACCGCTTTCCATTATCTACGATGAGTTTGCTGAGGAGCTGTCTTTCCCTGATATTTATCTTGGTCATCCGAGATGCTTCAACCGTGAAGTCCATGTGACAGCGTTCATGATGGCTACTAGCGAGGTGCGACGTCGGGATCGGCGGGCGCGAGACCGGAGCATATTTTGTATATGGCCATGAAAATCATGCGGCTGCGGGTATCGGAAGGATTGAACAATACCTTTAAATGCATGGGCACGGCCAACATAACAAGGGCGCGGTTGCAAGATCGGGAATTTTGTGAAAGCTGTATTGAGCGTAACCTCTCTTTTCTGAAATCTATTCCGAACTCCGTTCAATATTGGCAGCAAAGAAAACGGGATGTTTTCGCCATGATCCGGCAGCTGGGGAAACCCACGATGTTTTTGACGATGAGTGCAAATGAAATTAGATGGCCTCACCTACTAAGCATTCTGCGGAAGCTTTCCGGTGGCTCTAACATTGCGGAAATGGACGATATTGTGCAACAGTTGTCTGCACTCCAGCGTGCTACACTTGTAAGCGAAGATCCTGTCACGTGCTGTGCATATTTTCACAAGCTGGTAAACATCTTTCTGCGCCTTCTGTCATCGACCAGGTTGAGCCCGTTCGGCAAATACCACGTTGTAGATTATTTTAAGAGGATCGAGTTCCAGCATCGTGGCAGCCCTCATGCACATATTCTGCTCTGGCTGGCGAACGATCCCCGTGAGGATGTTTCCGAAAGAATGCCCGCTACTGTTGAGTTGATCGATTTTCTGTCCTCCATCAGATCGGAAGATCTGCCTGAGACCTATGGCAATCAGGTGGGTTTACATTTCGCATAGTTTCTAGCAAGTAATCACTCACAATGTCAAACCCTTTTAGGTTCATAAACACACGTTTACGTGTTTCAAGCGAAACGATAAACGTTGCCGGTTTAATATTCCGTACTGGCCAATGGATCAAACCAGAATTCTGATCCCCATTACAGCCGGGGATGGCCTTCAACAGCTAAACAGAAAGGCAGCGAAAATGCGAGAAGCTCTTGAAACGAAGGTCTACGATAGCCTTGACGCGTTTCTCGTTGATAGCAGTTGCACGTACGATTACTACTTGGACGTGATTCGCTCTTCCATTCGCCGACCAACAGTTCTGCTGAAACGTTCCATGACACAGCTTTGGACCAATCCATTCAATCCTTGGATCGCTGAGAAGCTCAAATCCAATATGGATTTGCAGTTTGTGCTGGAGGAGTTTTCATGTGCTGCTTATGTTGTGGAATACGTAAACAAGACCAACAGAGGCATAAGTAGTTTACATCGTGACCTCATAAAGCTCCAGGAAGAGCATCCAGACCAGGACTACAATGGATTATTGAAGAAGGTCAGCATAAAAATGTTAAATTCCGTGGAAATATCTGCCCAGGAGGCTGCTTGGTATTTGCTTCGGCAACCGATGTCAGAAGCCAGCCGCAAGGTACCATTCATCAAATGATATAGTTTTCACAATTTAGAATTCAATTTCGTTTTAGGTTGAGTTTATTGCGACAATGTGGCCACAAGAGCGAATAAAATCCAAGAAGCGGAACAAACAGATGGACGAAGAGGATCTCGACGACAATTCCACCGATGTGTGGACGCTAAACATCATTCAACGGTATGAACTGCGCCGAGGAATGGATGATATCTGCTTGGCGGATTTCGCAGCATATTATTCGGAAGAAAGATCCACGAAGCATTCATATAGACTCCGTTTAGTTCCCCGTGTATTGCGTTGGTGCTCGTACAGTATGGCGGAAATGGTCGACTATAAGCGTGAGATGGTTCTCCTCTTCCTACCGTTCAGGAATGAAGTCTGCGATGTACTTGATCGGAACAAGTTCCTGAAGTTGTATGAAGACAACGAGGCCGCCATTTTGGCAAAGCACAAGGAGTATGACTGCGAAATGAACTTGGATCAGGTTGTGGAGGAATACATCCGCATATGCAGCGAAGACGACGAGCAGCAGGTGATTGCCGACCAGAAGCGCGATGAGTTCGTCCGCACGATCGTCATGGAGCCGAATGATGACGATATTCACAACTTGCCAACAGGACCCTTGGCAGCTGTCGTCAAACAGCGATCAAATGTCTTGTCAAAGCAAGAATATTGTGAAATGGTGCGTGCCACGAATGCAGAGCAGCGGGATTTGATCGTGCAAGTAATCCACAGCTTGCATTCCTCTGAAGAAAACTGCAAACCAGTGCAAATATTCTTCACTGGCCCGGCGGGCTGTGGCAAAACGTTCACTTTGCGCATTCTAATGGAGACAGTGAACCGGTACAGCCAAGCTCATAATAAGCAGCACAACGCTTATGTAGCATGCGCATCCACTGGAAAAGCAGCGGTCGCAATAGGTGGAACAACAGTGCACTCCGCATTCCGGATTTGCATGTCGCGTAGGCAAAGCTCAAAGCTGAGTTTCGAGGCATTACAACTGTACCGGAACGCCTTCGCCAACGTGAAGCTCATCATTATCGACGAAACAAGCATGCTCGGTGCTGATGTCCTCAACACAGTACATGTCCGGCTTCAAGAAATCACGGGGAACTACGACGATCCGTTCGGTGGAATGCCGATCGTATTTTGCGGCGATCTTCGTCAATTGCCACCGGTCAATGCACGGGCGGTGTTTAAACCGAGCATAAACTCCATGCATGGCGCCGTTTTATGGCAATCTCTCGACTTCTACCCATTGGTTCAAGTTATGCGAAAAACCAACGAGCAGTTCTCCAGCATTCTCACAAAATTGGCAACGGTGAGCGGATGTCGTCTGAGGAAATCGAGCTTATTGAAAGCAGGTTCCGTACGGAGGAGTGGTGTCGGCAGCATGTCCCTCGAGGGATCCGGTTATTCCATCGGAACGCTGATGTCGAACGGTATAACTCTGTGGCGTTGATGGATCGAGAGGCTGTCGAATGTACTGCAGATGACCTATACTCTGGTTATAAGAACAATTCCCAGCTGGCCAGTGCTCGCACAAAGGTGCATAAGATGAGTGTAGTAGAGACTGGTGGCTTACCGTATCTGTTGCGTCTTGTTCTTGGTACACCTTATATGCTGACCACCAACGTGGATGTCGAAGATGGCATCGTGAACGGAGCGATCGGAGAGCTCATGCATGTTGAGTACAATGAAGGAAACTCGCAGCAACAGGCAATCACGAGGTTTTGGATGGCATTCGAAAATGAGTCCATTGGGAAGATGTTGAGAGTGAAGGCCAGACCGCTGGTGTATTCGAGACCTGGGGTGCTACAAACAGGCTGGACTCCAATCGTCAAACGATCGGCGAACGTAACCCTTAACGGTGGTGTTAAGTGTAAAAGAGTTCAGTTTCCCGTTGTAAGTGCGTGTGCCCTCACAGTCCATAAGTCCCAGGGAGGCACATTCTCGGAAGTCGTATATAATTACGATAAGGGTCAGGAACAGCAGCTAGTTTACGTTGGTCTTTCCAGGGTTACATCAATCGACGGATTGTATCTGACGAATGCCAGTAACTCATTCCGGTTCCACCACGGAAAGGGTTCTATGACCCCTAGAATGAACGACCTTCGGACGGAACTTGAACGTTTGAGTAACCATCGTATGCGCACCATTACAGACGATATCATGGAAGCTATAACCGCAAACAGGTTGGCTTGTACGTTGATGAGCATCAATGTACAAAGTTTGAATGCACACTCGTCGGACATTGCAACAGATCGGGTGCTTACCGCCGTTGATTTGCTTGCAATGAGCGAAACTTGGCTTGACAACGGCACAACCACAAACATCAATGGATACCTTTGTGTTTGTCAAGAGAAGCGTGACGGAACAAGAGCGGGAGGAGTGGCAATATTTGAACGTGCTGGTTCGTCAACTATGGCCGTTTTTCACGCCATTACGAAGCTCAATGAAAGCTATGACCCAGCATTGAGTGTAGCAGACGAATATGGAGACTGCTGTGCTGCAGAGGTTTCGATCATGGAAACCCGCACGTTACTGTTTGCGGTATATATTTCACCAGGTATAATCAAATAATATAGTTGTGTTTGTCTTTAAGTATGTTGCATTAAATTTAGTATATTTACTAGGTACCACCCTGAAGCAAAAGAAATATTTCTTAGTGCGCAACCTCATAAAGTACACCCATGTTGCCATGCCCGTGGTAGTGTCGGGAGACTTTAATATTGATGTGACGAAAGAGGAGAACAGAGATTTCATCTGGTTCATGAAGCAGTTTCTCTATCTGGATTGTGCTTCGGATCCAACTATAGCGACTACTCTGGGTGGCACATGTCTCGATCTAACGTTCACCCGGAACGTAAGTGTGGAATGCAGGAGATACTGCACGTACTTCTCCTACCACCGGCCTATTTTGTCGATTCTTGCGGTGTCCTGAGGTAAAACTAATGATTTAGAATTAAACATAGTTCTCTTCATCAGTTATGTTATTTTATTCTAGAACCGATGCCATCCCAGTGAAGTGAATTAACGTCACTGATCGTCGTTGGTCCGCTAGTTCATCTGCCAAAACGTTCGATTTCAACCAGAATGACCAATCATTGACATCAGCCGGACAGTCCGTAGCAAAAATAGATAATTGATCCTGAAAATGAAACTTGAGTATTTGGTAACTAAATTTATATTTAGATCATAATGTATTTAATATGAAACATTCTTTCCGTTTTGTTCTTTTCTTTGTTTTCTACAGATTCAGCCCAACAGTGGATTTATACATCCTTTAACATTAATCGGGACCACGGCGTACATCACTTCAAAAGGCTTCAAGCCAACATAAACAAACGGCCCTTTTCAGGGCCACCAAATATTCATGGAGGAAGATGTTGTTAGGGCTGTTGTTTACCGATCTTATGTTTCTTTAATACTCTGCTTATAGTTATAAACCGAAATGAGTTTATAGTAACAATCGGGTTTTCGCCCATTTATTTCCAGGATATGCGACATGCCGAGGATATTCCAACCCAGATTGAATATACAGCCCCATCTTCAAAAATCAGCAGCAAGAAACATATTCAGAGTTTCAAAATAAAATCTTCTACACTTACGTAATCCTACGTCCAATTGGCGGTCGTGTCTCGGATACAACCTTCTACTTTTTTCCTTAATTTTCTTCTTACACAATAAAAATGAGTTTTAATTATACAAATTAGCACTTGGTCGATAGCTTTTAAATATATATATATATATATATATATATATATATATATATATATATATATATATATATATATATATATATATATATATATATATATATATATATATATATATATATATCTGCTGAGTGTAATGAAATAGATATATGTGTTGAATTCACTCCGTACGAAACGATCAAAGCAAAACAAAGGTGCTTATTTTGATCAAGTCGTGCGGATTGATTTTAACACCAATATTCGATTTTATCGATTTTAACACCAATGTGAAAGCTCATTTTTATTGTGTGAAAAGTAAATTAAGGAAAAAAAAACGCACATAGTGCTGAGCATCACTGATTATAGTCTGCATAAAAAGGTACAACGTTCATTTATGTCATAGCGAAGGTATCCCCAGAGGTACATGTACCTCAGGTTGAGAACCGTTGTGCTACTTAATTGCAATACTTTTCTCGTGCTTGCAATATTTCACAAAAATAGCTTTACAAACTTTACTACCTTCATTAGCACTTTTCAGTTTACAGAACGTGTGCTCACTTCATTCCCATCGCGCCTTCATGCTCGGGCTGTTGGTTGTTGGTATGCAAAATTGGGAATATGTACGTACCAAAACCTGCACCTCACGTTGCAAACCAACATAGCGCGCATCCTTTGCTACGATACACGATATTCAGCGAGACAGCTCCACCCAACCGCTGAGCCATTATATCTCTCGGTTTTAACCAAAGCACTTTAGTCGGCAGTTGTTGCAAACTGCCGATTCAGGCAAGACATTATTGCGTTCGGTGCTCGCGGGAGTCATTAATAAAAATACCTCAACCGCACCGCGTGTTGCACAAAAGAACGAATGCTCGCCATGTGTGATTGGAAACGGGCAGAGAGCTTTTTATTCATCGCAGTTCGCGTCTGTCGTCGTCGTTAGATACCGATTGGTTGCGATGCGGTGAATGTTGGTACCTACCTATCTATACCAACCTGTTGACTTTTTGCTTCTGTTCGAAACTTGGTTGGCCAGGACAACGGATGATGCAAGGTTCGGATGTGAGTCAGCCCTTGCGGTCTAAGAGATTTTTTTTTTCGTGAGGAGCGACTTCCGTTGAATGCAAATACGACAAACTGACTCATCGAGTCATCGACGTTACTCGTTCGCAGTGTAGCTTCACTGTAGTGATAACCCTCGCAAGTGTTACACAGTACGAGCGAGACTGCAAATGTGATCACGGAATGCTCGTTTGCTGGAAGGTCGGTGCATGGCTTTTACACAGCAAATAGTTTTAAATCAATTTTTGGTACCGGGGATCGAACCCAGCCACCCTCAGCATGGTATCAAACTGCCAACATTTTATTTCAAATTCCAAACAGCGCTCATAGCAGTAAAAAAGTCGAATCATGGCCAAAACTATTTCTTGCCGTTATTTAGGCCTATTGGTGTCTAAGATGAAGCAAAAATCGTAAATAATAGGTGAATTGCAATTTGTCTGCAATCTATCCACCTTACAGTGTAAAAAAATAGATAAAAACCTCAATTTTTTTTTAAATCTCGTGCTTTCACTACGTGAACGTATTGGTTTAAAAAATGCGTCAATTTCACTGAGTAGCAAGAAATCCGGAATTAAAAGTTACCGTGACAATTAATTAACTACTTTTTTCCTTGGACGTCTTGTCTTAACCATCAAAACTAACCTTGTGTCTTAAGTTGTAGATCTAAAGCTGCTAAAAGGCTTTTCTCGTTCTTAAAAATCTCGAAAAGCATTCAACAGTGTTCGTTACAACTGATGAAAGACAAGAAAACACCGGGACATGAATAGCTACTGAAAAAGCTTTTTTGTTATTAAAAGTTTTGATATAAATTCGATTATATCCATTACATGGCCTGGAAGCTCAATAGAGTAGTTTTGGAATATACTGGGTCATCCAAACTGTCTTTGAAAGTATGGCACATGAAATCCCGAATCTATTACAATGTCCAATGATTTGCAAAACGATGTTATATACTTTGAGTGACGACATAAAACTTGTGTCGTGGCTGTAAACCTAAAGTTCTAAACTCAAGGATAGTCTGGATGGCCCAGGATATCCCAAACCTATCCTACGATGTCTGTTGATCTTCCAAGATGTAAAAGATTGAGTTGAATACATATCGAAATTTTGAGTAATTGAAAAGCTAATGTCGTAGTTGTAGATCGCAAATTCTATGCTTGGGTGACAAAGAATATCCCATAACTATTTTACCATATCTGTTGATATTCTAGAAGACGTAAAGGATATGATTGCGTATTGGAACTTTGAGTGACAAGAATGAGTTCAACCAAAATTGGGTCTGTTACTGATTTCTCTGCATCTTGTGCAGAATTTATGGAAAGTGGTTTAAATATTAGATTTTCAAAAATACATCAACGTGTTTTATGAAGGACTTATCATTGCTAGGTATGACAAAATATATGCATACTATCTTTACACCATAATGTACCTTTTTTTGACGTAGGACTACGTCTGTGTTTTCGATATTGGAGTACACTTTGCGATTTGCACGTTAATATCTCAGCTGTTTCTCGATGGATTTTCAATTTTTTAGACCAATCGATCAATAATACGCTTATACGCTAAAAAAAACTGATTTAAAGCTATTTATTATCAATAATTGATAAAAAGTTTAGAAGTAGGCAAACCAACCAATCACGTATATGCATCGCAAGCACAGACATAAAAATCAAGCAACTTAGGGGTTTGGATCTAATCCTCAGTTCAAACAATATTTCACGCAAAGCGGACACGGTGGAGCGGACACAGCAGCGCGAAGGCGCTGGTAACATTTCCAACCATCACATTGGTGGTGGTCGTCGCGTCGTCGTGGTTGATGCAGACCATTCAACCTAAACGAACCAGCATTTTATGTGAAGAAGGGGTTGATTACAAACTAAATTGCGATCCCGCGCCATCAGTGGCGATGCTGAACATTTATTTCAAATTGAGGCATCTCAGCGAAAAATCACCGAGTGGCTGTCGGACAATAATACCACGAAGTGAAATTTTAACGCAAATGTTTGGACAAGCGTTTGGTTGCAGTTAGTTATTGGAAAGGCGCATTGGGGAAAGAAAATTGTTTTTTCCCAGGACCAGCATTTTCTGGAATGTGATGCTCCATCACGAGCTAACTCATCAGCCAATTTGTTCCCAGCTTTGGAAGAATGGCTAGGTACCCATATGTGGTGTATAGTATTATCTGAATTCAGTACCTCAATTTGAGTTCGACATGCGATTACTAACATCGACCTTGAGTTGGCCGAAGCGAGAGCTTTAATAGCTGCTTGGCTATCTGAACAGAAGTATATTAATTTGCTCATAATGCGTTGTTGCAGTGCAGATTGCACTCCACACAAGATGGCAAATATTTCTGCTTGAAAGACAGTGCAGTGTTTACCCAGTGAGTGTGACTGTTCCAATCTCAGCTCACGCGAATAGACGCCTGCACCTGCTCTACCTTCGATCGATCTTCATCAATCTATATTAGATTGGCCCAGCCTAGTAGGGGAGACTGGGTAGACTTGATCCCCTTTTCTGATTTCCGATGTATCTCAGCCAAAAATAAATAAACATACGCGATTTCCACACAGACTCTCTAAGAAATATAGTATTTAACTTTACCGATGTATGACAGTCCTTAAGTTATTGTTGTTATTGATACACAATCGATTTTTTAGAGTGCTGTCAAAAATCTACTTTTAAAATATTCGGGGGAAATTGATCCCTCTCCAAGAACTTGCTTTGATAAAATTAGAAAGGTGCCCTCAGATTTTTAAAATATTTTTCCTTCAAAATACGCGCAATTTTCGAATTGCTGTGCGTATACATGAACGATTTTCGTTATTGAATTCGACAGAACATGCAATTTTAAAATTTGGGGAGACTTGATCCCCTTTCTATGATATCTACGCAATAAATGATTTTTCCTGCCAACACTTCATCAAATCTGTCAAATCTACAAAAAATTAGAAGCCTGAGAACAGATTTATATTTTTTTGAATTTTTTCGCCAAATTTTTGTATGGGTGACTAATGGGGGATCAAATGTCTCCATATTGAGGCAATAACTTCAAATCCAAATATCCTAAAACTTTGATGGAATGTGAAATCTTTTGGAAGGTCAAAACATACAAACCGCCCTGCAGAATAAATAAGGTTGTCAATCTAAAAAATAACTCACCACATAAAGGTCATTTGTCTAGAGGATCTATACTAAAAAATACGCTAGAACAAAACTACTTTAGTTCTCGATAAAACAAGGGATCAAGTCTACCCACCTTCCCCTATGGGGAGAAAAAAAGTCGTCGGATTCTACGGGGCACCCCCAGGATTGATTGCATGCGTATGTTTTCATGGCAATTAATGAATTTCAAAGTGCTCAATCCAACTCCAAATAAATCAGCCAAAAACGAATTTATAGTTAATTTAATCATAGTAGAATTTTATGTGGAGTTGATCATTAGCATGAAGTTAACCATTTCCTGCAAATCTGGGCTCAATCGGGCTCTTCCATCGAATTTCCTGTACGAAATAGTAACAGAGGTGTATTTTCCCATATATTTCGGCTGAAACCCCCATATTAATTTCAAATCAATTTCGCCAGCTTATGCAATAACCGATCAGGCTGAAATTTTCAGAGAATGATTTTTTTACCTAAAGGCAAAATCCTCGGGGTGTCCCGTAGAAGAAGACGACGTTTTTTCTCCCCATACTAGGCTCGGCCAGTCTAATGTGCAACGTTGTAGTATCAACTGCATTATCCAAGTTATTAGGAGTTTCTATGGAAGGTAGATAGGTAGATTTGGTAGTGAGCAACTCTGTATAAAGATCCCAGTTTGTTGAACGAGGATTTCTAAAACGCAAGGTCTGCGAATGTTACAATGATCAAAGCAAATGTAGCGATGGTCAGATATAGATCCCTCATCCAATCACTGCCGACAATTAGCGGAAGGCCTTTAAAAGTGCAATATATGACAACTCGTTTGAAATCATCTGTAGGGGTAAATAAACCGAACAATAGAGGTATTTCCTGACGGGGGTTCCGCCAGTTGCATAAATTGTGACAGCACATACATCTTTGGTTGTTAGTTCAGAGCAAAGTGTAGCAACGATAGAGTTGTTAACAAGCACACAAGCACACATGCAACAAGCACACATTTTATGTCGCCGACTAACGCCAATTGCAAGAGAGTTCGTGGGGCAGCACCAGGCGGATTTATGGGTGAACGCTCTACCACAGACCAGGTGTTCGCCATACGTAAGGTATTGCAGAAATGCCGCTGATACGGTTAATCAAGGCGACGATGGATCGGGTGATGTGCGTAGGTCGAGTTTCAGGGACATTCTCGAGTTCCTTCGAAACGCGTAGAGGGTTACGGCAAGGTGATGGTCTTTCGTGTCTGCTATTCAACATCGCTTTGGAGGGAGTAATACGAAGGACAGGGATTGACACGAGTGGTACGATTTTCACGAAGTCCGTCCAGGTTTCGCTGACGAGTTCGATTGATATCATGGCACGTAACTTTGAGAGGATGGAGGAAGCCTACATCAGACTGAAAAGCGAAGCTAAACGGATTGGACTAGTCATCAACACGTCGAAGACGAAGTACATGATATGAAGAGGCTCAAGAGAGGTCAATGTAAGCCACCCACCACGAGTTTCTATCGGTGGTGACGAAATCGAGGTGGTTGAAGAATTCGTGTACTTGGGCTTACCTGTGACCGCCGATAACGATACCAGCAAAGAAATTCGAAGACGCATAGTGGCTAAAAATCGTACGTACTTTGGACTCCGCAAGACGCTCCGATCGAATAGAGTTCGCCGCCGTACCAAACTGGCTATCTACAAAACGCTTATTAGACCGGTAGTTCTCTACGGACACGAGACCTGGACGATGCTCGTGGAGGAACAATGCAGATGGCAGACGGTACGTGGAGGAGGCGAATGAACCACGAGTTGCATCAGCTGTTGGGAGAACCATCCATCGTTCACACCGCGCAAATCGGAAGACTGCGGTGGGCCGGGCACGTAGCCAGAATGTCGGACAGTAATCCGGTGAAAATGGTTCTCGACAACGATCCGACGGGAACAAGAAGGCGATGTGCACAGCGGGCAAGGTGGATCGATCAGGTGGAGGACGATTTGCGGATCCTCCGCAGACTGCGTGGTTGGCGAAGTGCAGCCATGGACCGAGCTGAATGGAGAAAACCTTTATGTGCAGCACAGGCCACTCCGGCCTTAGTCTGGTTATAAATAAACACGCACGCGGCATTGATCTAGAGTTTGTCATTTCTTTTCTGAAAGCAGCAAAAACCGGGTTCACTACCCGAGTAGACGAAAATAGCTCAATAATATCAAATGCAAAATGAGATATGGACTTGATTGATATAAGAGATAAAAGATCAGACGACAATATCAAAATTTTGCACTAAAATATCATGAGGAGATCAACTTATGCTTTTTGTAAGAAGTGATCGATATCATGTGCCATTAGTTTGTTCTTATCCATAGCATATCTTGATATTTAAATGATATTTCAGTGCAAATTTTTGATATTGTTGCCTGTTATTTTATCTCTTATATCAATCAAGTCAATGTTATGTTATTCTGTTCATGGCTTCTGCCCGGGTAGGTTACCAAGGTAGAAAGTACCCTTGCGAAAATAGGGTTCCTGCACCAAAGCCACTTGGGAATTGCCAATTTGCATAAGTCTACAGAGATTAATCGTTGCTGTTCTTTTATGCTGAAGATTGATTTGAGCTTTCTTAACTGAAGCCATTGCGAATTGAGATAATACACTCCACAATTTCAGCATTAATATGAACAGCAACGATGAAACCAAACTGGTATCTTATCAAGAACGTCAAAGACGAACCACAGAGTACAATGTATATAACGCATAAAGTGAATCCATATAGGTGACAATTTGTTGAAAAACTAACTAAACTAAATAAAAATATACTCATAATCCCACCCTTATTTAACCTCAAGTTGAGATTGAATAAGAGTTGGCGATTATTTCGGAGAAGCAAAAAGTCAACTACGCCATAGCTCCGGTTACCGCAGTAAGGGCTCAATACTGTGAAGGGTGCCCTGGTGTTTCACAGGCTCCGTTAGCGGTTAGGTTCTTTTTAGACCCTCCTAACCATTCATTCGCACGGCACGGCAAATGCTGGGTAAAGCGTACCATTGGTACTTCGCGTACCTGAAGGAATAAAATAGACCCCATTTCGCGGTCCTTAGCCTCTTACCCAGCAACTCCTATCCCTACCTCCCCGCGGTGCTGGCCGGGATACGAGCAACCTTAGGGAAGATCGGGTAACCAACCCCGGTGGGAACTATGGTCGTATGCTGACAGGGAAGGGGGGTTTGCTCCTCTCCGGAGGTGCAAATCTTATTGAGCGTCTGTTCTCCATGTCAGGATCGGCTCACAACAGCGTCTGTTCTCCATGTTAGGGGCGGCTGATCATCGTCCGAGTGCCAGCGAGGGACTCTAAGTGAAACTGTGCACCATGGTCCACCGGAAATTTAGGGGGTTTGGTGTCAGGCCCTGCAAGCCAGCCTTTAAAAAATCATAAGCAACGAACAATCAACAAGAGAGTACGGACCGGAACCATCGGCGAAGACCACTGCGACGAAAAGGGACTAGCGATTGGAAACTCGGTTCGTGGAACTGCAAATCTCTCAACTTCATCGGGAGCACACGCATACTCGCCGATGTGCTCAAGGACCGTGGATTCGGCATCGTAGCGCTGCAGGAGGTTTGTTGGAAGGGACCAATGGTGCGAACGTTTAGAGGTAATCATACCATCTACCAGAGCTGCGGCAACACACATGAGCTGGGAACAGCTTTCATAGTGATGGGCGATATGCAAAGGCGCGTGATCGGGTGGTGGCCGATCAATGAAAGAATGTGCAGGTTGAGGATCAAAGGCCGGTTCTTCAACTTCAGCATAATCAACGTCCATAGCCCACACTCCGGAAGCACTGATGATGATAAGGACGCATTCTACGCGCAGCTGGAACGTGAGTACGACAGCTGCCCCAGCCACGACGTCAAAATCATCATAGGAGATTTGAACGCTCAGGTTGGCCAAGAGGAGGAGTTTAGACCGACTATTGGAAAGTTCAGGCAGCGTTGCCGGAAGAGGGTGAGCTCGATGGGGCCCCTCTTGAGGACTGCTGGAGTACAGTGAAAGCAGCCATTAACGACGCAGCGGAGAACAACGTCGGGTATATGGGTCGAAGTCGACGGAACGATTGGTTCGACGAAGAGTGCAGACAGATTTTGGAGGAGAAGGACGCAGCGCGGGCTGTCGCGCTGCAGCAAGGTACCCGGCAGAACGTGGAACGTTATAGACGGGAGCGGAGACAGCAGACCCGCCTTTTCAGGAGAAGAAACGCCGCCTGGAAGAAGCGGAGTGCGAGGAGATGGAACAGCTGTGCCGTTCTCAAGATACACGCAAGTTCTATCAGAAGCTCAACGCATCCCGCAAAGGCTTCGTGCCGCGAGCCGAAATGTGCCGGGATAAGGATGGGAGCATCTTGACGGACGAACGTGTGGTGATCGAAAGGTGGAAGCAGCACTATGAGGAACATCTGAATGGCGCTGAGAGTACAGGCAGCGGAGGAGATGACTACGTCAGTTCAGCGGACGATGGAAGCCAACCAGCCCCCACCTTGAGGGAAGTTAAGGATGCCATTCAACAGCTAAAGACCAATAAAGCAGCTGGTAAGGATGGTATTGGAGCTGAGCTCATCAAGATGGGCCCGGAAAAGCTGGCCACCTGCCTGCACAAACTGATAGTCAGAATCTGGGAAACCGAACAGCTACCGGAGGAGTGGAAGGAAGGGGTTATATGCCCCATCTACAAGAAAGGCGACAAACTGGAGTGTGAGAACTTTCGAGCGATCACCATCCTTAATGCCGCCTACAAAGTGATATCCCAGATCATCTTCCGTCGTCTGTCACTAATTGTGAACGAGTTCGTGGGAAGTTATCAAGCCGGCTTCGTTGACGGCCGTTCGACAACGGACCAGATCTTTACTGTACTGCAAATCCTTTAAAAATGCCGTGAATACCAGGTCCCAACGCACCATCTGTTCGTTGATTTCAAGGCGCCATACGACAGTATAGACCGCGTAGAGCTATGGAAAATTATGGACGAGAACAGCTTCCCTGGGAAGCTTACCAGACTGATCAAAGCAACGGTGGATAGTGTGCAAAACTGTGTGAAGATTTCGGGCAAAAACTCCAGTTCGTTCGAATCGCGCCGGGGACTAAGACAAGGTGATGGACTTTCGTGCCTGTTGTTCAACATTGCGCTAGAAGGTGTCATGCGGAGAGCCGGGTGTAACTGCCGGGGTACGATTTTCAACAGATCCAGTCAATTTATTTGCTTCGCGGATGACATGGACATTGTCGGCCGAAAATTTGCAAAGGTGGCAGAACTGTACACCCGCCTGAAACGTGAAGCAACAAAAGTTGGACTGGTGGTGAATGCGTCAAAGACAAAGTACATGCTTGTGGGCGGAACCGAGCGCGACAGGGCCCGCCTGGGAAGCAGTGTTACGATAGACGGGGATACCTTCGAGGTGGTCGAGGAATTCGTCTATCTTGGATCCTTGCTAACGGCTGATAACAATGTTAGTCGTGAAATACTACGGGCTCCAGAAGAAACTGCGGTCGAAAAAGATTCGCCACCGCACCAAATGTGTCATGTACAAGACGCTAATAAGACCGGTAGTCCTTAACGGACATGAAACATGGACAATGCTCGAGGAGGACTTGCAAGCACTCGGGGTATTTGAGACACGCGTGCTTAGGACCGTCTTTGGCGGTGTGTGGTGTGTGGCGGCGAAGAATGAACCATGAGCTCGCCCAACTCTACGGTGAACCCAGTATCCAGAAGGTAGCTAAAGCCGGAAGGGTACGATGGGCAGGACATGTTGCAAGAATGCCGGACAGCAACCCTGCAAAGATGGTGTTCGCTTCCGATCCGGCAGGTACGAGACGGCGTGGAGCGCAGCGAGCGAGATGGGCAGACCAGGTGCAGAACGACTTGGCGAGCGTGGGGCGTATCCGAGGATGGAGAGATGCGGCCTCGAACCGTGCATTGTGGCGTCAAATTGTTGATTCAGTGTTATCTGTTTAGATGTTAACTAAATAAATGAATGAACCATTCATTCGCAGGCACGGTAAGCATAAAGCCGCGTCACACCGAGAATTAGGAGTATTCAAGAGAAGGTTTAAAAACTTGTCTTTCTCGATCTGTTTCCGAGTGTATCGTGCAGAAATACACTTTCTCTTCATCACACAAGCCCACAAGTGTAAAGTGTGCAGGAAAATGACAATTTGCTAAAAGACTATTATTCTTCCATTTACTTCCACTATTAATAGTGGAAGTAAATGGAAGAATAATAGTCTTTTAACCTTGTAGCATTTCCCCTAAGACACTCTAAAATAATTAATCACGACAATTTGCTGTTTACCAAATTATGTATGCAATTAGGCTGTGTTCTAAATATTCCATGTAAATAAGTTGCTGTGAGCGCTTTTTTTTATACACAACAACAAAATACGCGACCGAAAATATTCTCACTCTTTATCGATCATGTTTCTTTCGGCTTTAATCACACTCCCGTGTAAACGCTCTCGAGTGTGAATCTATACACTTCTCTTTACTTGGAAAATCTCTGTACATTTCAAGCTGAAGTGTGAGAAATGGCCAACCCTGTTCGCCTACAACATAACATTTATAGTTTATTTATACTGATAAGCAGAATAGAGGCATACAACTATAATTTACTCATTATGTACAAATAATAGCTTAATAACAACATTTTTGATATTTAAAAATCAAATTTGCTTGATACATCACAAATAAAGCACGAAAACCTCAATTCAATACCTCATTTTTAAGCCCCGTTGTATTTTTTTAGAATAATCTGGGATATTTATGGAATAGCCACAGTATGCAGAATATTTTTGAGTATATAAAAAATATTAATGTATAAATGTTCAAAAAAATAGATTTTGGCCACGAATTTGTAATAGTTACTCTTCTGTGCAGCGCCGAAAATGTATCAACTGGCATAAATGGGTTTTCGTTGTTGGTCACTAATACTTACCTCGAACTAATGCCCTACTGGAAAAAATGGTTTATTTTTCTAAATCGAACATGCTCAAAATTAATTATCAAATCATCAAGCTTTGTGAAAAGCATATGAAACTTCTCAATGAAGTAGGATTTTAAACTAATTTCCAAATAAAAAAAGGGTTCGGAATATGAGTCCGTTCTAAGATTTGAATCTTTTATACTTCGTGCGTAGCATATGATGTGTAGGATAGTGAATATAGAACGAATATCGTTAACTCATTAACATTATTTATAACTAACTCTTTTCATCATCTTATAGTAGATATTAATTTCACACTATTCTAATCATGATCACCAATTACTTATGGTGATTTGATGGTAATTTACGTTACAATTTCAAAATGTTCAAAGTAGCCCCCGATTTGAAGAAGCCCCGCACGACGGTATTTGTTTTATGGAAACGATAATAGCGATGAGTAGGGGAAAAGACGGCTTTGGCAGGTTTTGTTCTATTATTGGCAGGGGGGTTTTTGTCGACCAAATTTTATTAAATTTGGCCACAATATTCTTTGATATGCAAAGAATGTTTAAGCCAAATTTGAGCTTAGTCAGTCATAAAAAACCCCCCTGCCAATAATAGAACAAAACCTGCCAAAGCCGTCATTCCCCCTATATAATTTAAAGAGCTGTGCATAATGTGTGTTTAGAACAGGCCTGCCTAACGTGTCTAAATCGCGGCCCAGATTAAACGTCTTATATTTATTCGTAAACGAATTATTCCAAGAATAATGAATCATTTTTTGTTCAACAACTGTTTGGAACATTTTTGCATTAGCTTTTTTTTTAATTAATCGATTTTGGCTTGATGCTGAGTACATACCGGAAATAGGATGTTTTCGGGTGCGAAACAATTTCGCAAAAGACACATTGCCTAAAAGATAGGTGAATTTTATTTTGCTTACATAAATACACACACTCACAGACAGACATTGCCTAAACTCGCCGAACTGAGTCGATTGGTATATAACACTTAAGGTCTATGGGCTTTCTATCGAAAAATTGTCTTTGAAGCGAACATATATCCTTTTCGTTACACTTTGGTGTACGAGAAAGGCAAAAATAAGAATTCCTGCCAAAGGACGATAAAGGTAGCTTGCTCTCGTGTTTCAATATTTTAAAATTCTATGGAAGAATTGAAATATTAGTGATTACATCATCGAAAATTAAATGAAAATGACGTAAATGCTGTACACCTTGTTCGTGTGTGATTGCTTTCTGCAAACGTGATTTATTAGTGCTCAACGGTTGAACATAAAGCTGTGGGCCGGATGAGGTCCGCAAGCCAAACATTGGGCCGCCCTGCTGCCGAGTAAAGAGTTGAACAAACACGTACAGCAGGGTGACTTATGGTGTGGATACAATTTTGAATATATGCATCCAATGAAGCATGCACGGTGACAGAACAGAACGCTGGTGTTGCTTCGAGCAAAAGGTGGAAAAGAAACGGAAGGCACAGAAAAACTTCTCCAGCGTTGTAAGTAATCGTGCCCAACATGATAATGTGGTGCTTGCGGTTTGTTTTCAGTTCGCAACATGCTAGTTAGTGGTTGTGGAAGGAGGTTCTTTTGAACACGTTTTTGAGAAACTGGCGACACCGCAGATATGTGGCGCGGGCTAAGTATCGCGGTGACAGAGAAGTGCAGATGAATACAGTGAAAGGCAAAAGCCACGATACTGTATTTGCAGTAGGTATCTAGTGTCACCTTGCGCTATTAAGAAGATATGTATGCCGCTAAACATCTATGGAAAGGTATTACGTTATTTGAATCGTTTATTAAACAAGAGCTGTCTAGAATCAAAAATTAAGATACATCGCGAAGTACCACCAATCTTAAAAACAGAAGCGGCAGATAGTTGCATACTTTGATTACAAGTAAAGTATTGCACGAGCACACATATTAGACTCATTTCCAATATAATAAATTGACTGAGTGCATTTGAGCAGGCGAGTTGGCCTTGGCACAACGTGACAGCCAACCAAATGAATATTGTTTAATAAACCTTTATTTAATAATCTATGTAGGGGAAATGATGGGGTTGGCAGGTTTTGTTCTATTATTGTCAGGCAGTTTTTTATAACTAATGATACTCAAATCTAGCCTAAACACTCTTTGCATATCAAAGAATATTGTGGCCAAATTTCATAAAATTTGGTCAACAAAAACCCCTGACAATAATAGAACAAAACCTGCCAAAGCCGTCATTTCCCCTACATGTTTTAAGAATAACCCAAACTTTATTTGTATGGAATATTAGACGTAGTTCACTACCAATGAAAACTTCAGCAACAGTCACTTCTCAGCCAAGCAGACGTGGATTCTCTTCCGACAAAAGTTATCATGTTCAAGAATTTACGTTGGTCTAAGGGCCGATTTCTTCACCTCCCCTTAACTCCTAAGCGGTGCTTACCCATACGCTTAAACACGATTAAAGGCCTAAGCGGAGGTGAAGAAATCGACCCTAAGACTTCCTTTAAATTAAGTTTAAACTAAGTTCAGTGGCATTCAACATTCTTATTTTAGTAGAGATCTTGAAAAATGTTTTGGATGTAAGCGGACACATCATGGAGCTTTTTTTTATTCCTTTCTTTATTTGTTCAGGCACTCTGTGTTACTTAACCGCTACTGTGATCTGAGATACTGATATCTACTGTGATATGCTGCTGTACAGAATCCACACAGAGTCTAGTTTTAGATTGCCGCTTCTCATTATCGTTGTCGTTGCCAGTCCATCTCATCGTGCGTCCATTGTGTCCGTTTGTCCATGTCGTGTATCCAATGATCATTGTATTGTTCGATTGCCATTTAACCGGGTAACGTTGGAGGAATGCCTCCAAGAAGAACAAGTTGTCAGTCGCCATCAGGCAGCCGTGACGGTAAGGCGCGTCTCCCAAACGCCACCGTATGGGCTGCGGATCCGGCGACTGACGAATGTTTGGTGGAGGGGCTGTTGAGTATTCTAGTCAGCTATAGGCCTTGGTTGAACATCAAGCACTGCAATTTTGTTTATGGGGCGGCGGCGAATGCCGTTAGTCGTTTGTACGACGGCTTGACGTACCATGGGGGTACCTTCGCATGCCCCAGGGGGTACCTCGGACAAAAATGCGTAATGGCGGACGTATTATATTTCCAATCAAAACTCATTGATAAAGTTTTGATAATTGTGTATTTTTTATTTCAAAAAATTAAACTGTACATGATATACAATAAATCCCGATTGAATCCAGCCTTCCACAATCAGCACAATGTATGAAGGGCTGCGGAATAAAAGATCAAACGAATAAATCGTCGAATGAACAAAATGATTTTTTTTCAAGCAGCTTGAAGGCCTCCTTTCAAGAGGCTCGTAAGCCTCCTTTCAGGAGGCTCGGAGGCCTCCTGGGGCCTTCAGAAGCCTCCTTTCAAGTGGTTAGTTGAGTGTACTCTTCTTTGGCCATTCTGCTTTAGGACGTCGTAGGAATTCGGGACCTTGAACCCATCTAGCGGTGGAACTAAGACAAGGACCATTTTGTTTTGAAGGGACCCAACCAGTCTTCCGTATTCGTATTGGATTATATCTCTTCAACTCTGCAAGCTATAAATTAGCGGTAGCGTCAGGGGTCCGATTGAATCCACGCCAACACGGTTTCCGAATCTTTCCGAACTTTGCGAAAGATTGAAGGCGAATAGAATTCGGTAATAGCCTTCAGCATTCTCGCATCTTGTTGCTCCAGACGTGGAATAGACAACGCCTTGAGCGGTGCCACCTTTGCCTTAGCCATCACAGCACAAATACACTGTCATGCCAATTGATGCTATGCAAGCAAAGGCACCTTCACTCGCATCAGTGCATATGTGCAGTTCTGGTTGCTCGATTTCAATCGATGGAAACTCAGGAAAATACGGACGGTTGATACGATTTTTTGCAAGCACCACGAACTCAGCGATCCATCTTCTCCATTTTTCTTAAATAACAGCAGACACTACTTCGTCCCAGCCTGTCTTGGTTCTCCAAACATCCTGAATGATGGCTCGTCCGTGCACTAAAAGGTGGGACATCAGCCCGAGGGGGTCGAATACGCTCATGACGCATGACACATTGCGTTTAGTCGGCGTCACTTCTTCCAAGTCTACACCTACCTCAAATGTGAATTGTTCCTCGCTCGGAAGCCAGGACAATTCTAAAACTCGCTCTACCACTTTCTCTTTATTGGTTTCTATTTGCTATTTTCTATTTTCTTTCGGAACCCCCGAAAGCTTTTCTATTTTCCCAGGTTTTCGGGGGTTCCGAATCGCCCCAAATGGCAGGTACCAAGTCCTTGCAGGATCTGCTAAAGGTAATTCTTCTGGAGTCGCGAGGTGCATGTAGCCGCTTTGTCAATACTCTTTGATTTGTCGTTGAACACTTTCTTCAAGTTCTGTATCGGCCTTCAATCGCCGCTCAGAGCACTCTTTACGTCGCTTCGTCATAGTAAAGCTATCGGGAAACTTGAGGTGGTCATAACGCCAAGCCCAGTTTCGAACTTTTTCGAAACACGCTTGGTCGTATGGGTCAGAATTGAACACGCTCGCTTGTCATCATCCGATTCTGGGCCAGTGGTGGCTGTTACACCTACGCTTTCTACAGAAAAGAGCTCCCTCACTATGTCGTGCAGCTCGCAACCTTTCGTACACTCTTAAATATGGAGGCTTGCGTAGGCTGTTCCATCGATTTTGGCTAAGATTCCGGAAATAGTCCAACCTAGACGTGTTTTGACGTGACTGATTCCGTCAGTGCCATCGCTATGGTGCAAAGCGACCACCCGAAACACTCATGAATCAGGCCATTCTCGCTTGCCAACAACAGTCGACAGCCTTGACCTGGATCCCGGTCTTTGTGGACCATCGAGTTCATTAATATTACGCCAATTACAGATGGATTGCTTCTCTGAACCAGGATACAAAGATTTGGCGCGCAGCCTGTTTGAGATACTGAGACCGCTTCAAAAGTTCTTCGTCGGCGAATTTCAGCTAGGATTTCAGTTGAAAAACTTGAGCACTCACCATCTATTCAATGATTTCAAAGGAGCGTAGCGATTCAGTGGATGATGCCTGCACATATTTTTTTCTGGCGAAACTGATTAGGATGACACATGCATCGTTTGAATGTGCGAAATCAAGTATTCGGTTTGCAGACGACCTCGTTTGTGATATGAACATCACAGGGCAGTACGGAAAGCGTTTGTCCCGCTGAAGAGCGAAACGGCAATGATAGGTTCAACCATTACTCTAACACGAGTAGCGCTAGTGATGCTAGTACTGAGGTACTGCTTGATGTGAATATGCTTGGAGTTCCAAGACGAAGGGAAAGGACGTATGTATTGTTGCTGCGAATAACGTCATAGCTATGGATGGTATGAATTAAAATAGCTTTTTGTTAAACCAACCTAGCAGCATAGACGTAGCTTTTGAACAAATCTTAAATAGTTTTGGCAACTAGAATGTCGTTTTGAATATTTCACACAAATTATGTGTATTGCATTACGCTGCGGTCGCTTTTTATGCTATTTGTTTCCTAGCTTTTGGATTTACTAAAATATTCCCAAAAAAAAAAGACAAAAAATCGAAGAAAAATCAGATGGTATTTGAAAAAAGTGAAAATAGAGGTAGACCTGGAAATCGTGGGAATTTATCCGCGTAAAAAGCGACCCCAGTGTACATCATTTGAAAGTGTACATTTATTGGTATGTACGCGTGAGCATAAACTATTTTCAAACTGCAGTTCTTAAATTCGACTTAGCAATCGATATTCGTTGCTATTTTTAATTGAAAAATTCATGTGTGAATCACGTTTACTCGCTATTTAACAATAAAATGATAATAAAAATTGTGCTCTTTCGCGTTGGTTGTCGAATTCAATTGTCTCAATTCGCAGTGGGACCGTAAAAGCGTTGAACGCATTTCGGAATTTTCAACCGTGCATACATTTATAACAGATACAATTTATTAAATGTACAATTTCCCCGAGGAATTCATCACTCCTAGGTGATTAACTCGTTTAAGCTCAATGTCTTCCGCTGACTGCATAGATGCACATTCGAAAACTGGTATGAAGTAATTCTCACCTCGTTCCTTTCGTTCCTTTTTTATCTGGCTTTCAAGCACTTTCTCGAATACAACGATCTGCCGGTACTGCTTCGTGATTCCGGAGATAATCCACGGCGGAAATGACAAGCAAGTCTCCCATTCGGTGGGGTGCTTGGTGATTGCTTTTGGAAGATGCCTTCCACCATTCAACGTAACACAACACGGCTGACACTGACTGCTTCGAACGCGAATACTGCTGATCTAATGGTGATTACTTTGCTCCTTTTTCGGCTTCCACTTTATTGTAAACTAACTTCTTTCCGCTTGTTGCTCTTCACTGAAAACGAGTTTTTTTTTGCCAAATGATGCAGATTTTTCATTCCTACTTTTTATTATTTTTACATTGCAAACACTTGTTTATACACTGTTCCATTTTTTGTTTGGAATTTAAAAAGGCTGCATTCAATAGTCGGCCCTATTTTTCTTCAATTTCAATAAATTTTTCACTATTCACAATGCACCTCCCGCACAGGTGCGAGTTTAGGCTCGCAAAGATCAACACTTTTATGACTTTCCGTGCCTTGTGGTGACTTCATAGCTTTCCCATTGACGGCGAAGTCGCGTTCAAAGCCAGGCGCAACCCAGCTAAAGTTCTTCAACAAGTCGCCATCACGCACACCTTAAGCGTATGCAGCACACACGAGGCTCCAACAGGTAAATGTGTCTGACCGGATCAGCGGTAGTTAGCCAGCCAAAGTCAGATGTACGTAAATACGCAAAGCACGACTACCACGTTTTACCTACGCTACGCGCGCGTTCGCTCTCCCACACTGCTATGAACCGCGACGTAATAAAACATCACTGCCCGACTAAATGGTAGCGAATCAAAGCAACGTGCGACCTGTCCGCTGGGACCGACACCGAGAACTGTCTGGAGCTGGTTGGGAAACAAAACATGAACCTTTGCCTCCCACGGATTACTCGCATAGCTTGATTGCATGGCAGGTTTGCTCTTCGCGCGGGCTGTGGGCTGTATGGCTGCTCTGCTGCCGCTGCGTGCTGCTTCTATATCATGCTGCTTGCTGCTGTTCTTCTGATGTGCGCGGTTCGCAATTCTCTCGCTCTCAGCTGAACTTCCCGATGCCGGAATATGGGAAAAGCCTCCCTTTAACGGTTGTGCGAGATTGATGATACAATGCTCGATGAAACAAATTAATTTCGCATAACTTGCATGCAATAGTTGTAACCATAAATCGAGCTATAGAGCAATCTAATGATGTGATTTGGATATTCCGCGGGCATAGATCTAAGTACCGTAGTCCGGGGATGAATTACCCACTTGAAAGGTTTTTGAAAGATGCAAAATATTTAATGCAACATTGATTAGACTCGGAACAAATACCTACCTTGCCAATTCCTATCGATCTTTCATCGCAGAGAACATAAATTTGGAAAATCGTGTTTGCTTCTCAAGCACAAAATTGAATCGAACGGCTATTATTTCGATTTTATATTTCGTTTATCAATCAAATGGATCAAAATTTACAGAAGTGATGGTTGTTCTGGTGTATGATACAATCATCAATCATCATTTATCACACCGAACCAATGGTGGAGTTAAGCTCGGGCACGATGGGCATGTGATCCACCAAATCGGATATATATATATATATTTAGAAGAATTCTTTAGGAATTCTGCCAGTACTTTCTCAAGAAATCCCTTTGGAAGCTCTAGGAAGAAATTTTCCTTAGGAATTTCTTCAGAATTTCTTCCAGACATTATTTGGAAAGTTCTTTTAGGTATTCCTTTGTTCATTCCTGCGGATTTTATTTAACAATTCTTGCAGAAATTCCTTTAACCTTCTGAGATTCCTTTTGAAATTCCTTCGAAATTTCCTTTGCGCATTCTTTCGGGAAACTTTTCGTTAAGAGATACTGCAGTAGAAATTCCTGGAAGAATTTCCAAATGTGTTTTAAGAAGAATTTTCGAAGAACAACCTGACTAGATTTGGGACATGAATTTCTAAACGAATTTTTGAAGGAAGGAATTTCCCAAACAATTGTGAAAAGAATCCTTTTTCTACAAGAATTCCTTCAGGAGCATCTGAAGGATTTTTTTCGGGAATTCTGCAAGTAATTTCTCCGGAAAGTGTGCGTGTGTGTGCGTCATCCTCTATTCCTCACCCAACCGGGGGTGTTGATTAAGTAGTACTACGAATAATTTGATCAGATCTCATGCTCCGTAATGGTGCCCTTTTTATTACGACAACTAGTACGATAAAAGGGAATCACATCTGAAGCAAGAAATGTTTCTTCAGGCTGTGGAGGGAAACAAGGGCGTAGCCAGAGGGGACAGGGAGGGGCCGTCGCCCCCTAAATTGTGGAAAGATTGAACCGGTACTGAAATGAATTCCCTCAAACATGTGCACTTTACGATCCAATCATATACAGAAATAGGTGGTTGAAATTCAAAAGATTCCCAAAACTTATTAGGGGATCCAGGATCCATAATATATGAAAGTTCAAAACAATTCGAAACATTTCGGGCTCAAAAATTCTCCTTGAAATCCTTCTAGAAGCTCCCCTGGGAACTTCTGAATTCCTCCGGAAAGTTATCCACAAATTCCTCTGAAAATCGTTCGAAAATCCTTCTCATGTAATTGTAATTCCTCCTTATCTAGAAATCCCCCATTAAATTTTTTTTAGGAAGTTCACGAGGAAGTTCCTTGAAGATTTATTTTCCTTTTTCAAAGATTTACTTCTAGCTATTTCTTCGGCTATTCTCTCTTCAAGAAAAATCCGGCATTTCCTTCAGGTATGCATTCGAGAGTTCCGTCAATAATACATACGGAATTTCTTCTCAAAATCCTACCAGAACCTTCTTCAAAAATTTATGACGGAAATCCTCCGATTTAGCTCCATAATTTCACTTGTAAATCTATAAGAAATTCCTTCCGAAATTCTTCTAGGAACTTCTCCGGGCATTCCTCTCGGAACTCTTCCTTTAATTCCTCCGGGATTACTTCCAGGAAATTTTCCGGGAATACCTCCAAACATAGCGAAATCATCTAGCATTCCAATCTGGAATTCTTTTCGCAATTACTTCAGAATATCCTTCAAGAAATCCTCTAGAAATATCTTCATGAATTTCTCCTGGAATTCGTCCAAGTATTTCCCCAGAAATTCTTACAGGTATTTTTTTTTGGGAGTTTCTTCAGGTACTTCTCCAGGAATTCCTTCAGGAATTTCTCCGGAAGATTTTCCGCGGAAGTGTACTAGAATTCCTCCAGTTCTTCCAGAAATTTTTTCGGAACAAACCGCAGGGATTTTCTTCAGCAATTCATCTGGGAATACTTTCAGGATTTCATCTGGGAGTTTCTGCATTAATTCCTCCTGGTATTTTTCTGGGAATTCCTTCAGATATTTTTTCGGAAATTCCTTTAGGAACTTCTCTAAAAATTATTTCAGGACTTCCATGTGGGAATTCCTCCGGAAGTGCTTGTGGGAGTTCCTCCGGGAGTTCTTCCAGGAGTTTTTCCAAGAAATTTTCCGGTAATACCTCCAGGAACTTCACAGGGAATTCCTGAACGACATTTGCCAGGAATTTCACGGGAAATGGGATTTCGGATTTTCCTTCAGAAATATTTTTTCTCTTCCTCTAGGGCAGCGGTTCTCAACCTGGGGTACATGTACCCCTGGGGGTACCTTCGCTGGCCAAAGGGGGTACCTCGGACAAAAATGCGTAATGGCGGATGTATTACAATTCCAATAAACACTTATTGATCAAATTTTGATAATTATGTAATGTTTGATACCAAAACTTTGCATTGTACATGATATGCTTGGCGATTAGTAAACGAAAACCTATTAGGTGGATTCCTCAGCGCCGGACACATCAATGATCATATTTTGTGTAAAAGGTATACAAGTAAACATAATCCGAATAACTAGAGAGTTTTTCGTTGAATGAATTATGTGTTCGGCACTGGGGGATTTCCTCCTATTCCTGTGACCTGGGGCGCTCCTTTCAAGTGACTTGGAAGTCTCCTACCAAGAGGCTCGGAAGCCTTCTTTCAAGAGGCTCGGAAGCTTCCTTCCAAGAGGCTTGGAAGTCTTTTTCCAAGATGCTTGGAAGTCTTCTTCCAAGATGCTTGGAAGACTCCTTTCAAAAGGCTAGGAAGTTTCCTTTCAAGAGGCTTGGAAGTCTCCTTCCAAGAGGTTTGGAAGCCTCCTTCCAAGAGGCATGGAAGACTTCTTTCAAGAGGCTTGGAAGTCTTCTTCAAGAGAATTGGGAGACTCCTTCCAATAGGCTCGGAAGCCTTGTTTTGAGAGTCAGAAGTCTCCTTTTAAGAGACAAGAGTCAGAAGTCTTCTTTCAAGACACTCGGAAGCCTCCTGTCAAGTGGTTCCAAACCTTCTTTTGAAAGGCTTGCAAGCCTCTTTCAATAGGCTTGGAAGCCTCCTTTCAAGAGGCTTGAAAGCGTCCTTGCAAAATGCTCAGAAGCATCCTTTCAACAGCCTCTGAAGCCTACTTTCAAGAGGCTCAGAGTCCTCCTTTTAAGATCCTCGGAAGTTTCCAAAAATCCTCAAACTATGTATAAACCAAATTTAAAATTTTGTTCACAGAACAGCGAAAATTTGGGTGGAGGTACCTCAATGAATGTAATAGCTTAAAGGGGTACCTCTCCAGAAAAAGGTTGAGAACCGCTGCTCTAGGGTATTCTACCGGATGTTCCTCTGAAGTTCCACCAGTAGCTCCTTCGGGAATTCAATCAGGCTTTCTTCCAGGAATTCATTTAGCATTTCTTTAGGCATTTATCTACAAATTCCTCCAGAAGTTCCTCGGAGAATTTCTCTGGGAGTTCTTACAGGAATTTATCCGGGAGGTTCTTTTAAGAATTCTTCCAGGAGTTCCTCCTGGAATTCTTACGGAAGTTCCTTTGGCAGTTCATCCTAGATTTCTTACGAGAGTTCCTCCAGGATTTCCTCCGGAAATTCTGCCTGTAGTTATTCAATAAATTCCTCCAGATGTTCCACCGGCAGTTCCTCCGAGAATTCCTCTGATAATTTTTCCGGAAATTCCTATAGAAAATCCCCCGGGAGTTCCTCCGGAAATTATTCTGGGAGTTCCTCCGGAAATTACTCTGGGAGTTCCTCCGGGAGTTCCTTTTCAGAGAAACACCCGGAGAATCTGCCGATGAAACTCTCGGAGGGATTCTCGTAGAAACTGCTGGTGGATCTCCCGGAGGAATTCCGGAAGGAACTGCCGGAGGAGTTCCCGTAAGATCTCCCGTAAAAACTCCCGGAGGAATTTCAGGAGGAAATCCTAGAAGAATTCCTACAGGACCTCCCGGATGAGCTCCCAGAGAAACTATCGGAAAAACTTCGGGAGGAATTTCCAGCTTAATTTCTGAAGAAAGCCTAAATGATTTCCTGAAAAAAGCCTGTATAATTTCCTGGAATAGCTTCTGGTGGAACTCCCGGAGGAATTTCCGGAGAAACTCCCGGATGAATTGCTGGTGGAATTCCCGGAGGAACTCTCGAAGAAATTTTCTGGAAGAATTTCTGAAGAAACCGGGAGAATTTTCATAGGAACCCCGGGGAAACTACCAGAAGCATTCTCGGAAACAAGAGAATTCATCTTATAGACAAATCTCGTCTAGCTGAAACCTTAGTTGGGGTTTGTAGCTGGATCATCATCATCATCAGAGGACCTCCCGGAGAATTCCCTGAGGAGCTCGCAGAGAAATTCTCGGAGTGGAAGCTTCTGGTGGAAAATCTATATAAATTCCTGAAAAAGCCTAAAATTCCAATTCTGCCGAAATTAACGGAAGAATTTTCAGAGGAACTGCCGATAGAACTACCAGAATAATTATCGAAGGAAATCCTAGAGAAATTCTTGGTGGAAATGCCGGTGAAACTCCTGGAAGAATTCCAGGAGGAATTTTCGGAGAAACTCCAGGAGGATCGCCCAGTGGAAATCTTGAAGTTTCCACCGGAATTCTTTCAAGATTTCATTGCGAATTAATCTAGGAATTCCTCCGAAAATCCCATTTTTGATTTCATTTTCGGTATAATTTCTGTATAAATTTCCGGTGGAATTCCTGGGGAAATTCTTTGAAATTTTCACAAGAAATTATTCGAAACAATTCACGGAAAATTTTATGGAATTTACACAAGAAATTCGAAGATTTTTCGTGGAATTCTCAGGAAAGTTTACTGGCAATTCTGCGGAATTTCCACGGAATATTCTTATTCTTAAAAATTATGGGAAGCAGCACGAAATTATTTGAATTATTGCAGGGAATTCTGCAGAACTTATAAAGAAGTTCGTGAAGATTTTCTTGGAGTAAATAGTGATGGAATTTTCGGATCAATTCCCGGCAAAATTTATGGTGGAATTCCTGAAGACACTGCCGAAGAAGTTGCTGGAGGCATTCCTAAAGAATCCCTGATAGAATTTCGGATAGAATGCCAGGAGCAATTGTCGAAGGAATTCCTGGAGAAAGCTTGCATATTGATATTTCTGCCTATTTTATAATAAATATTATTTCAGAGAGGATTTGTTTAGAAATTCAGATATATGGTTCTAGTTTTCTTAAACTTGTGGAAGAATGCAGGATTTTTATAATAATTGTTATAGCCGATTTTAAATTCTTTCTGAATACTAAGCTCGTTAATTTTTTTCTCACTTTATTTAAAAATATCTGATGAGCAATAAATCACGCATTTTTAAATTCATTATTGTTTTAATCATTATTGTTTCGATTAGGTTTGGATTTGGTTTCATGTGTTAATATTCATGTGTTTTATAAAACTACTATAAAACTACGACTTAGAAGTATCCTGGCTACGCCCATGGAGGGAAAGGGTTGTACTAGTTGTTCATAACAGGTACAGCAAAACTTCACAAGGACGCCCTTACTCATACTAACTACTCAGAGAGTAGAAGGTCAAGAAGAGCCACCGTTGCTAACTAAAGCGTGAACCGGATACCTGGGACTCCCACAATATCCGCGGCAATAGCAACAAACGATGCCCTGTACGTATTTAGTGCATATTTTTTATAGATTGTAAAGAAGAATAAAGAACTGGAACGTGCTTACCAATTTAGTTTGTCCAAAAGAGCTTCAATTTTGAACAGCGAACACCAAAGATATATGAAGAGACCACATAATTTTTTAAAGTTATTTAATTTCCTTCTCACTAATGTTTGCTGTATTGTTCGGTAGCCATTACACTTTGACCACGACGTCGAATGGTAGTACTATCACACATATCGGCACTAGATCAAACCGCGGAACATTTCGGGTAGCTGGTCCCTGGCCCTATCGAGGAATGTAGATCAATTCTCAAACGTATAAGTTGAAGGCCATGTGCTGATGTATTTGAATAAATTTCACAGAAATATTTTGTCATATACAGAAACAGACAAAAATTTGTGACAGCGAAATTATGTTGCACCCATTCACACGCGATGTCTACTTCGAACTTCGCAAGGAACTTCTCCGGGAAGTCCATCGAAAATTCGAACAGAAGTAAAACAAAACCCTGTTTTGAATCTGAAACTAAGCCTAGCAAAAAAACCAAAAATATCGGGGTCGCAGTCGATCCATCTACTTCTTTGGATATTCTCGAGAATTCCTAGGGAATTTACTTCAGAAGTTACTCAGGAAATTTGTTCGGTAATCAGTCAGGCGATATTTCATTAATTTATTCAAAAATTCGTTCGGAAAATCCTCCCCCAGGAATAGATTCGGTTAGTCACCCAAAACCTTCGAAAATTCTGTCAGGAATCCCATCGTAAATTTCTTTTCTCTCCTCTAGGAATTTCTTCAAAAACCAGGAATTCCGTTAGCAATTCGTTCGGAAACTCCTAAGGGAAATTCTGAAATTTTGTCCTACAGTTGTGTGAAGGATTTTTGCTGGAAATTCTGGAGGAATTACTAGTGAAATTTCTGAGGAAATGGAATTTCCGATGCTATCTGAAGAAATACCTGAAATAATTTTTGATTTGGAAGTTTTTGGAAAAACATTCCAAAAATTTCAAGAGACCATTTCAATAAATTAGACGATTACATTGAATTTCATAGACGATAAAATGCAGTAATAATTTCGTAATATTTGAAATTACTTGACATTTTTCTAGTTGATTTATTGCTTGTTTGACTACTGCCTCCAATTGTAGTTCTTAATACTACTGACGCCAAATCGAACCAATTACGTCAAAAATGCTGGTGCCACCATTACTAGAGCTCTGGCGCCGCCAGTGCACCAAACCATAAAGATTTCGGCGAACTGACGCTTTTCGCCACATTGATAAGAATGGAACTGAATTATGATAATAACAGGGCTGGTAGCGACTAGTGTCGTCAAAATTGTGACTGCAGTGATCAACGCTGACGGTAAAGAGACTAAATAGTTACTTTCAGTTTCAGTAACAGTGACAAAAAATTACATTTATATTAGGTACTTGAAATTGATTTTTTAAAGGCCGGTTCTTCAACTTCAGCCTAATCAACGTCCATAGCCCACACTCCGGAAGCACTGATGATGATAAAGACGCATTCTAGGCGCAGCTGGAACGTGAGTACGACAGCTGCCCAAGCTACGACGTCAAAATCATCATAGGACATTTGAACGCTCAGGTTGGCCAAGAGGAGGAATTTAGACCGACTATTGGGAAGTTCAGCGCTCACCGGCTGACGAACGAAAACGGCCTACGACTAATTTATTCCGCCTCCAAGAATATGGCCATTCGCAGCACCTACTTCCAACACAGCCTCCCGTATCGGTACACCTGGAGATCACCACTGCAGACAGAATCACAAATCGACCACGTTCTGATTGATGGACGGCACTTCTCCGACATTATCGACGTCAGGACATATTGTGGCGCTAACATCGACTCTGACCACTATCTGGTAATGGTTAAACTGCGCCTAAAACTATCCGTCATCAACAATGTTTGGTACCGACGACCGCCGCGGTACGACCTAGAGCGACTGAAGCAACCTGATGTCGCCACTGGATACGCGCAGTATCTCGAGGCAGCGTTGCCGGAAGAGGGTGAGCTCGATGGTGCTCCTCTTGAGGACTGCTGCACACTTAACTCATTTCACCGTATTCGGTAAATTTTACCGAAATCTCAACAGCAGAACTGTTCGGTAATTTATTTTACAGATTTTTTGTAATTTTTTCCATTGCTCAACAGTCAAAATCACCGAAAATCAGTTAAATTATTTACCAAACAGTTCTGCTGTTGAGATTTCGGTAAAATTTTACCGAATTCGGCGATTTATTTTAAGTGTGTGGAATACAGTTAAAGTAGCCATTAACGTCGCAGCGGAGAGCAACGTCGGGTATGTGGGACGAATTTGACGGAACGATTGGTTCGACGAAGAGTGCAGACAGATTCTGGAGGAGAAGGACGCAGCGCGGGCGGTCGCACTGCAGCAAAGTACCCGGCAGAACGTGGAACGTTATAGACGGAAGCGGAGACAGCAGACCCGCCTTTTTCAGGAGAAAAAACACCTGGATGAAGCGGAGTGCGAGGAGATGGAACAGTTGTTCCGTTCTCAAGAAACACGGAAGTTCTATCAGAGGCTCAACGCATCCCGCAAAGGCTTTGTGCCGCGAGCCGAAATGTGCAGGAATAAGGATGGGAGCATCTTGACGGACGAACGTGTGGTGATCGAAAGGTGGAAGCAGCCCTACGAGGAACATTTGAATGGCGCTGAGAGTACAGGCAGTGGAAGTCAAGGCAGAAAAGGTGATCACTACGTCAGTTCAGCGGACGATGAAGCTAACCAGCCCCATCTTGAGAGAAGTTAAGGATGCCATCCAACAGCTTAAGATCAATAAAGCAGGTGGAAAGGATGGTATCGAAGCTGAGCTCATCAAGATGGGCCAGGAAAAGCTAGCCACTTGCCTGCTCAAATTGATAGTCAGAATCTGGGAAACTGAACAGCTACCGGAGGAGTGGAAGGAAGGGGTTATATGTCCTATCTACAAGAAAGGCGACATGCTGGAGTGTGAGAACTTTCGAGCGATCACCATCCTTAATGCCGCCTACAAAGTGATATCCCAGATCATCTTCCGACGTCTGTCACCATTAGTGAATGAGTTCGTGGGAAGTTATCAACCCGGCTTCGTTGACGGCCACTCCACAACGTACCAGATCTTACTGTACGGCAAATCCTTCAAAAATGCCGTGAATACCAGGTCCCAACGCACCATCTGTTCGTTGATACCAATGCGGCATACGACAGTATAGACCGCGTAGAGCTATGGAAAATTATGGACGAGAACAGCTTTCTTGGAAGCTTACCAGACTGGTAAAAAAAACGGTGGATGGTGTGCAAAATTGTATGAAGATTTCGGGCGAACACTCCAGTTCGTTCGAATCATGTCGGGGACTAAGACAAGGTGATGGACTTTCGTGCCTGTTGTTCAACATTGCGCTAGAAGGTGTCATGCGGAGAGCCGGGTGTAACAGCCGGGGTACGATTTTCAACAGATCCAGTCATTTTATTGGTTTCGCAAATGATATGGACATTATCAGCCGAACATTTGAAACACCCGCCTAAAACGCGAAGCAACAAAAGTTGGACTGGTGGTGAATGCGTCAAAGACAAAGTACATGCTTGTGGGCGGAACCGAGTGCGACAGGGCCCGCCTGGGAAGCAGTGTTACGATAGACGGGGATACCTTCGAGGTGATCGAGGAATTCGTCTATCTTGGACCCTTGCTTACGGCTGATAACAATGTTAGTCGTGAAATACGAAGGCGCATCATCTGTGGAAGTCGGGCCTACTACGGGCTTCAGAAGAAACTGCGGTCAAAAAAGATTCGCCACCGCACCAAATGTGTCATGTACAAGACGCTGATAAGACTGGTAGTCCTCTACGGACATTAAACATGGACAATGCTCGAGGACGACTTACAAGGTAGCTAAAGCCGGAAGGGAACGATGGGCAGGACATGTTGCAAGAATACCGGACAGCAACCCTGCAAAGATGGTGTTCGCGTCCGATTCGGCAGGTACTACGGCTTCGATTCTGGCCGCTTAGTGGTAGGAGCGCCATCTGAAATCTCGTACACAGTTGCCAGAGATGTTTTCGTTGTAGACTAGCTTTCGTTGAACAGTTTATGGTAGACTTGCCGGCCGCAAGTCGAAGAGGGTATTTTTTCTTCTACAGAAATTCTGGGAATTTCAAGGTGGGTAAGAATGTCGAGGAGTGCAACAAAGCCTTGAAACAACCCTTTCATCACGATTAGCATAGCACAGATGGTTAACAGCAATTTAGGGCGGATGAAAGGAGTACAAACATTACTCTAATGAACTACAGAGCGAACGATTTAAAGTTGTTTGCGAAAAAAATGTGATTCAGAACCTGGTTGGCGACCAAATGTACAAGTTCTTAGGATTCATAATGTATCTACACCACATTACAGATTTAAGAATGAGTGTCATCATATTTAAAATGCAAACAATAGTACTCATATTTCATTATTCACAATCATCACAAAACATCTCTATTTGATAGCGTGTTTTCTTCAACATATTTCCACAAGATCATTTTGTACATTTCAACTGCCTTATCGAAAAAAATCGTACATATTTCATCCACTAACTAGAAGGGCTACGGAGGAACGAAATAAATCAATCTAGTGAGTGATTTTGGTGAGAAAACTACACATTATGGCGCCAATGAACGTTCGTCACTTGTTTTTATTTCTATTTCGAGAGTGGACGAGAGATATTTTCCGCTGATTCGTGATTCACTGCATTTTTGAGTGTGTGTTGGTTTACATCATTTTTCCTAGCTGATCGATAATTATTCCTTGCATTACGGTCTACTACTGACTTACTTAGGGTATTGTTTTATTTATTACAGTTTATTTAGTATGTACATCTATAATTATGTTTGTATTTTTGCCAGCAGGTGTACGTCGTGAAGGTGTGATTTTTTTTGGAGAGAATTATCTATTTCCGCGTCATTACTATTATTTTGTAGTTGCTAACCGCGTGAAAGTGCCGTGAGCTAGTTTTTTGCATTCTTCATTAGTCATTCAACATGTGATGGGTGAAACAATTGTTTTTACGCTAACCCTGCAGTTATGGATCACTCATTATGGTTAAAAACCCGATAAATAATACTCGTAATTTTTTTTAAAGAATCGTGTTGCCCTATCGAGCATTATTTTTATGCGATGCCCTTCTCTGCTGCCCCAGCTGGTTATCAGAGTTATCCATCCATCAACGGATTTCAGATTTGAGAAGGTTTGCTGGCAAGTCAAGCCATGATCTCTGATGTAGTAATACCTAACTTGTTTGAGGAAATTTGCCACTGCCAGCACTGTGAAAATGGCATTGTAATATAAACTACATGGAACAACTATGAGTTGTACGGTAGCGCAGTAACAATAAGATACTTTTTTTCATTGCTTCATATTGATGATTCGAAATTATTACTCGTAAAGGTAAATGATAATTAGGAAAAAAAAAAGACGCGAAAAAGAGAACTACCCAATTTATTGTTATTCAGGTTTTTTTTTTGTAGAAAGTAGGGCGAAGAATATTTAAAAAAAAATGGTTGAATTAACCAGCATATGTTGACAAAGCGATATAAATCGTGAAGATCATTTGAGCTGTAAAAACGTGTTCGTTTGATTTCGTTTACTGTAAAATTTATGTCATGTCATGTAGTAATAGTTCTGTTGGTCGTAGTATGTCACTTATCTATATTAGTTTTCAAGTTAGTTAATTTCGCTCAAAATATCGTAACTGAAACTGATCCATAATAAGCGGTAATCCATAATTGTAGGGCAGCGATTCTTATTGGATGTAGATATTTAAAACATTTAAACATAATTTAAAATTTGTTTTTATTCTGATTTTAGTGGCGTTTAGATTGATCCAGTTTAAATCCATAAGGAAAGTTTACCAGTTAAGTGCTAACTTCTATTGCAAGTTTTTCTTTACAGGTTGTTGCTAATATAAATACTTAATTCAAACTAATACGAACGATACGGTTTCTTTCAACTTATACACCTATTTAACCAATTGAATATCTGTGACAGTGTAGGCAATGCATTGAATGTCTAGGTCAAGGTTGTTTATTTGATATTCCTTAAACAGTTATTCTTGTTTTTTTAAACAAGTTGTCCGTCAACTGATGTGTTCCTTCCTGCTGAGATTACATTAAATTGCATACTGGCGAACATAAGTATGGATCCCATATTCAGAGATATGCAAAGCGGCCACTTTAAACCGATTAAATTGAGAGCTGTAAAAATCTGTTGTGAAGAATAGTGAATTACTTCTTTTTTTAAAAGTACGCGTTTGTCTGGATTAAATTATAAAGAAAAATGTTTGGAGTTTTATGCCAAATCATTTTTATGTCAAAATACGTGGCTATCTAACTCGTTATGTCAAATGAAATAGCCCCGACTAAATGGCACTTGGCCCAGAAACCTTCCGACCAATACAGTGGTATGCATAACAAAGTGCCCACCTGTTTTGGACGATTTTGATAAGAACTACCGACGACCACAGCCGATGGTGAAGGTTTATTGCTGCAAACGTTACCGGCGCGTTGTGTTGCTTTCTTTTCCCTACAAACATGTCGGCTCTGCGTCGGTGATCGAAAGGTGGAAACAGCACTACCAGGAACATTTACAGGCAGTACAGGCAGTGAAAGTCAAGGTAGCGGAGAAGATGACTACGTCAGTTCAGTGGACAATGGAAGTCAACCAGCCCCCACATTCAGGGAAGTTAAGGATACCATCCAACAGCTCAAGACCAATAAAGCAGCTGGTAAGGATGGTATCGGAGCAGAGCTCATCAAGATGTGCCGGAAAAAGCTGGCCAGTTGTCTGCACAAACTGATAGTCAGAATCTGGGAAACTGATCAGCTCCCGGAGGAGTAGAAGGGAGATGTCATATGTCCCATCTACAAGAAAAGCGACAAGCTTGAGTGTGAGAACATTCGAGCAATCACCATTCCTTTGATCACCTTCCTAAATCGTTTCCGAAGGCAACAGGGTGTCTCATCGCGAACTTGAAGCGGATTATAACAGCTTCGTCTCTGTTTCCTTCCGTGAGAATATCGCCCGAATCCAAGAGGAAGTGACAGCGAATCCAACACCTTTTTGGCGGATTTTTAAAGATAGGAACAGAGCTGATTCGATACCGCTGGAAATGAGCTTCGGCGACAAAGCGAGTCATGACTTCGAAGCCTCTGTCGAACTCTTTGCCGACCTCTTCAAATCCGTGTTTAACGCCAACTCTCCGCCGCATTCCCCGGAACTTTTAAATTCACTACCGTCATGCGATATCCGTTTTCCAAGTCCAATTATAACTGCAGCAGACATCACCCGGACGCTAAACTCTATTGACCCATCCTAAGGCCCTGGATCAGATAAATTACCTCCCGCTTTTATTCGCCGGTGCTCAGAGGTACTTGGTGAAACTGTTTGTTGGAAATTCAACCTGTCTTTATCGGAAGGTGTTTTTCCGGATGCATGGCAATTGTCTGCGGTGACGCCTATACATAAAGCGGGCAACACACGGAAGGTTGAAAATTATCGCCCCATTTCCATCCTTTACTGCCTGGCCGAAACTCTGGAAGTTTTGATTCATGATAAAATGTACTTTGCGGCTAGACCTATAATCTCGGATTATCAGCACAGTTTTGTGAAGAATCGTTAAACCACCACGAATCTAATGTCGTACGTAAGCATGCTCAACTCCAGTTCGGAAAAACGATATCAAGTGGACAGCATATACGTGGATTTTTCGAAAGCTTTCGACAAAGTTCCCCATTAACTAACACTGCAAAAGCTTGAGACTAGGATTCCCTGACTGGCATCTAAAGTGATTGCGCTCCTACCTACGAGACAGACATGCTTACGTTAAATTAAGATCTGCAACTTCCAGCCATTTCGCAACTCCAACCGGCGTGCCGCAAGGTAGCCATCTTGGCCAGCTAGTATTCAGCTAGTATTTTCGTCAACAATTTGTGCCTACATCGGACTATGTACGCTGATGATATGAAAATATACCGCATAATAAATTCACTGGTCGACTGCGCGGCGTTACAGCAAGTTAATGACACCGTGTAGATCAAACGGTATGGAGGTTACCGCTCTGAAATGCAAAGCGAACAGTTTAAACAAGAGCCAGACACCGTTCAACTTTTCCTACGCGGCAAACGGTGTTTCTTTGGAACGCGCTTCAATGACCATGTAACCAGGATTACAACGAAAGCTTTCGCAGTACTGGGTTTCATCCGTCGTAATGCAGTGGAGTTCCGCGATGTATAGGCGTTGAAAATACTGTACTGTTCGCTTATTTGCAGCCTTCTTGAATACGCTGTCCAACGTTCTTTTGTACGTTTCGCGTTACGTACATTACCATGGGCCGATCCGCTCCATTTGCCCCCATACGAAAACCGATGTCAGTTTATAAAGCCTGAGACCTTATGCCAAAGTCGATCTTTCCTCCAAAGGATGTTCGCCTTCGATGTAATTGACAACCGGATAGACTGCCCAGATCTTCTACGTCAGGCGAACTTCTATGTTCCAGCACGTCGTTCCCGCCAACGTCCCCTATTTTATACAAATCGGCATCGCACTGTGTTTGGACAAAATCACCCGTTGGAAAAATGTTTTATTATGTTCAACGATGTACCCACGTTTGATTTCAATATCAGTAGAGAACGTTTAAAAAATAGCATAAGGTAATTATAATAGTTATAAGAATATCAGTCTGTGCAGCTTAAGCTGAAGACGGTGAAAAATAAATAATGCGGCCTACAAAGTGATATCCCAGATTATCTTCCGTCGTCTTTCACCAAAAGTGAATGCGTTCGTGGGAAGTTTTTAAGCCGGATTCGTTAAAGGCCACTCCTCCAAAAATGCCGTAAATAACAGGTCCAAACGCACCATATATTTATCGATTTCAATGCGGCATGCGACATTATAGACCATGTAGAGCTATGGAAAATTATGGACGAGAACAGCTTCCCTTGGGAGCTTACTAGAATGATCATAGCAATGAAGGATGATGTGCAAAACTGTGTGATGAACTCGAAGCACTCCGGTTTGTTCGAATCGCACCGGGGATTAATACAAGGTGATGAACTTTCGTGTCTGTTGTTCAGCATTGCGCTAGAGGGTTCCATGCGGAGAGCCGGCTGACGGCTGATGGTAATGTTGAAATACGAAGGCATATCATCTGTACAAGTCTGGCCCACTACCGGTTTCAGAAGAAACTGCGGTCAAAACAGATTCACACCCGCGCCAAACGTGTCACGTAAAAAACGTTCATAAGACCGGTAGTCCACTACTGACATGAAACTTGAAAAATTTAATATGCTTGAGGGGGACTTGCAAGCACTCGGAGTATTCGAGAGACGGGTGTGTAGGACCATTTTTGGCGATGTGCAAGAACACAGTGTGTGGCGAACACGGCGAACCCAGCATAAATAACGTAGGCAAGACAGCCAATGTTAATTATGACTTAAGTGAGCATTATTTTCACATTATAATTACGAAGGATTGTTAACAATAATGTAAAAGGGCTATTACAGAACTGATTGATGGTTTAGTTGAAATTCGAATTTTCTTATAATTTTGTAGTTCCATAATTTAAGGGTTGAAGCCAAAATCACCAACTTTTCAGCACAAATTGATATTTAGCAAGGCTTTTATATAACCATAGCCGGGATCAGTACAAAAGGCCGAATCACAAAAGGCCGAACCACAGAAGGCCGAATCACAAAAGGCCGAAAATGTTCTAGCATACCACAAAAGGCCGAACCCCAAAAGGCCGAACCACGAAAGACCGAATAATACAAAAGGCCGAATTTTAAAAGGCCGAATCATTACAAAAGTTACAATCTTTCAACCAAGAGAACTTAGAATACTCACAAATTTACGTTTACTTTTAGTATGGTGCCCCATTAAGAAAAACTTGTCCACGTGTTTTGCAACTACTAGCAGCGATCTAATCAATCTTATTCAGTTGAGGTATTTAACGTCAGTTCAACGTCAAAGCTCAATCTTTCAATTGAAAGAAGTTATATGACGGTGTTTACAGAGTCAATTTGAATCCTTATTATATTCCATAATAGATCAATCTTCATTGCAGTAATGAAAGGATGAACATAACTGAACACTGTATACGTATAAATATTAGCACTTTAAAGTAACGGTGTAATCCAAGAGCTCCAAGTAGTATTGGGAAAAGTTGAATTCCTAAATCTAATGCAAGAGCCCAAGTTGAATTCCACCGGATTCATGGCTCACAGAATCGAATTGCCGACTTGCATTAATGTAGGAGTTGTGCGCTTCATGACGCATGCTTGTGCTAATAATGCGCACTACTCATGATCTAATTGCGACATCAGAAGCTAAACAAAATCAAAATTTCAAATTATTATGCTTTTAACTAAAAGCTGTATAACTTACGGTAACGCGGTGTTCTTAGACGTATTTCATTTTCTCCCAATTTAAGAGAAACTGATTTCACAAGACTTTAGTGAGAAATCACAAAATAATCCGAATATTCTAAATTATATTAAGTATTTAAATAAAAAAAAAGTTTGAATTAAATCGGCAGACCAACAAAGTGGACCGGAGCGAGCGCGCGCTCGCTCCGGTCCACTTTGTTGGTCTGCCGATTTCATTCGGCCTTTTGTGATTCGGCCTTTCGTGGTTTCGGCCTTTTGTGATTCGGCCTTTTGTAATTCGGCCATTCGTGATTCGGCCTTTTGTGATTCGGCCTTTCGTAGTAGACCCGTCGACTTGGGGTGGTATTGCCAACTGTATCAGGAACAAGGTCATCTCCAGAATTAAGAGTCGCCGAACCCTAAAAATGCATTTCAAAAATCATCAAAATAGTTACTGTCTGAATTAGAGATGATTCCAACAACGGATATGGTTTTAATCGTAAAAAATAGCTTTAGATATTGTATTGTCGTAGAGCCAGTGGTCAACAAATGGAATACGACATTTTCAAGCGAAACATTATTTAAACAAGGTTAGGGCAGAAGTCGAAAGACAAAACGTCGAAGAGAAATGGTCGAAAAGGACAAAAGGTCGAAAGGACAAAAGATTGAAAGGGCAAAACGTCGAACGGGACAAAAGGTCCAAAGAATCCAAAGATCAATAGGTCGAAAGGGACAAAAGGTCGAAATAGAGAAAAACTGTAACGGAGGGAATCAATCTCGCACCCGAGTTGCTCTACACAGTTGGCAAAAACTCTGCTCTTTTATTTTTCACAATTTCAACAATTAGATAAAATTCATTCAGTGAGTACAACTAATAGATGAATGTTTGAGTTTTCTAAATGTCACTCCGATCTGTCAAAATGACGCACGCCGTACATCAAATACACAGGCGAGTATTTTCAAATCGCCAACTTTGCCAACTGTGTAGGACAACTCTGCCTCGCACAATACAAGTGTTATTCATTTTCTAAATCAACCATCTTTTTTATTTTTAACAGAACTATCTAGATATTCATAATGGTGTTTTATAGTAATTACTCTTTCTTAGAAAATTGCTCATTGATGAGATGAGTGTGATATTTCTGCTTGAAGTTAAATGCATTTGTTTGGATTTTGGAATACACCCAAATTGTTCTTAATCGACCTTTTGTCCTTTTCGACCTTCTGTAACTTTCGACCTTTTGTCCATTCGACGTTTTTTCCCTTCGACATTTTGTCTTTTTGACCTTTTCTCTTTTCGACCTTTTGACTTTCGACCTTTTGACTTTCGACCTTTTGTCTTTCGCTTGTCATAGATTCTTTGGTCCTCGCTCGTCTTGCCCCGAGAGGGTGGCCATGTCGCCCCATATGATAAATATAGGCATCATAGCCTCCTTAGCCGTGTGGTAAGACGCGCGGCTACAAAGCAAGACCATGCTGAGGGTGGCTGGGTTCGATTCCCGGTGCCGGTCGAGGCAATTTTCGGTTTGGAAATTGTCTCGACTTCCCTGGGCATAAAAGTATCATCGTGTTAGCCTCATGATATACGCATGCAAAAATGGTAACCTGGCTAAGAAACCTCGCAGTTAATAACTGTGAAAGTGCTTAATGCACACTGAGCTGCGAGGCGGCTCTGTCCCATAGTGTGGGGATGTAATGCCAATAAGAAAAAGAAGAAGGCATCATAAAAACACACGTCATTAATCAGTGTCATAGACAGGTCATCATGAAGGTGTTTCATGGATAAATCAGCAGAATTCGAAGGAGTTTCACTCTTTGTATTACCGCTTAGGGTGGTCTTCTTGCCCTACTTTTCCTTAAACCTGTAATATAATCACGATACCTGGAACATCTTTGATTAGAAAATTGTTTAGAGCTTTTTAGTATAATGTCTTCACTTGTCATATAATACGAGTTAGTACTATTCCATTTAATTCCACCACTTGATTGTAACAACCTTGACCGACTGTATGTAAATGCCTGCGTATTTCTATTATTATTTTTTGCATAATTCTGAAAATAAATCTAAAGAACAAGTAACCCAACTATGTGTTGACTATCTGTTCATTGCCGTTATTAATATTTGTACACGGTCGAATAGCTGTATTTTGCAATATTGAGATAACTTTCAGGTCGTATGTCTATTTGTTATATATTGTTTCATGTTTGTAATGTTTGATTATAGAATGTGTTTACTTTGTCAGAGTGTGCATCGTTGTGATTTTGTTACTTGATGGTTTAAACTGTGATCAAATAGTACTATTTGCTAGACGCTGTTAATAGAGAATGACTGTGGTGAAACTGATAAATAGCATCTACTCCGCTATTAACAAATCTTAAATTATACCTGATTTTACAAGAAATAGACACGTTTACAGATTTAAACTATTTTTTAAATAAAAACGTTCACTTGTTTAATTTAAAATTCCAATAACATAATGAGCACGACTTAGCAAAATCACGCAAAAACAAGAAAAAAACATCTCTTGTTATTTTAACGTTGCTGACCAAATTCACCTTGGCAAAAGGTGTCACTTTTTTACAAAATTGCTACACTTAATGTATCACTAGTTCAACTTCATATTTAACTCTATTTCGTCCCTTTTCTCCCCAAATTGATACATCCGTTACGATACTCCCTATATGCAACGTACCATGGAAATTATCAAATGTTACATTTTCCATACTAGACATACATACTATCCAAACAAACGGTTCAATCAGTTATACTCTCAATCATTCGTAATAAATTTTCAAAAATGTGTAAACTAAAAAATAAACAAAAAATGCCACAAAACAGGAACCCTAAACAAATCCATGGGAGCAATATAGCACAGCGGGGGCATACATACCGTAGAAAAGAATAACGATTTCAAACAACTATTTACATCGAGGACAAATTGTGACGGCGCCCCTTCACCCTACTGACCAGATTGCAGATTTTGAGCGCCGGTCCCAGCTTCAGACCCATGTACTTCATCATCATGTCACTGTTGAGCAGGAGCAATGCCTTTCCGTCGATTTCCTGTATCATAGCAGTGAAAAGAAGGTAGTAAAATATTTAAAATTAAATTACGGCAATAGTTTCTTACATGCTTCCTAAAAAGATCTGCATGCACGGCCAACGCCGGATCCTGCACCGCTATGAATCGTATCACATCCTCGATAGTCCAGTCGGTGGTTTGCCCACGTGGCATCTGTGGACTGGGAACGGCAACTGGCACGATTGTGGTTGGTACCGATATCGGCGCCAGGTGCTGACTGCTAGACAACATCGGCGTCGTTTGTAGCACAACGGGGGGTGCTACCGACAGGACCTGCAGTGAAGAAGCCATCGATGACGAGGGTATGGGTTGATGCAGAGGAACGGCCAAAGGTGTGCTCGGTGGCACAGGTAAGCTCGGAATCATGGTTGTCGCTGCTGGTGCCGGCGCGATGTTTGCCGTCGGAGTCGAATGCGCCACTGGGATGGGTGCCTGAGCGGGTGATGCCGCCGAAGCAGATACAGTCGTTGATGAAGAGGGCGCTGCTATTGCAACGGCCGCGGCCGCAACCGCTGCAGCCACTGGATTTTGGTGCTCTGTTTTCAACGTCGTACTATTGGGAGCGTGAAGGATACTGGTAGGTGCTGGAGGTAATACCATGACCGTTGAAGAAGGCGTTGGATGGATGGTAGCTTTAAAAAGTATGAGAAAAAGTAGCACATTAATATCTAATATGGGGTACTAATTTAAAATTTGGGGGTTATTTCAACCGACTAATAAAAAGAATTAAAAATATGAGTTTCCTTTAGAAGTTTAAAGTGAAGACATCGTTATCCAGTACACAATTTGAGGCATGGTGATGGTTTCATGGATTTAATACCATGAGGAATTTTGTTAAAGAAACAAAGTTCATAGTAGCAACGCCCAAATATAGATTAGAACCTTATTAATATCAATTAATAGTACTATTTTTTACGTTGATTGAAAGCAGCACGGACTGTAAAACCTGATGTCGGTCGGGGCTTGCGGTTGATTGAACCTACTTCAAATATGATATCAACATGATCAGAAAATTATAAAATCATTCCAACACTAGGCAAATTTAATCATGATTGAGTGTACCATAAAATTAAGTGAATAGAAATAAAACTTATTTCAGTTGGCTCTGAGACCCATAGTGTTGTATGTATACCATTCGACTCAGCTCCATGAACTGAGCAAATGTCTGTCCGTGTGTGTGTGTGTGTGTGTGTGTGTGTGTGTTTTTTTTTCTTCCTAAGCAATGGAGGGGGAATCTGCTCAACAGACATCCTGGGTTGTCCAGGAAGTGCGGGGTGCACCCCAAATTGACCTCTCTGCGATAGGGTCTATTCGCCAACACACTGAGGGACTTGCCGACGCGGTGCCTACGCCTGCTTCAGGCTTGACGAGGACCCCTTTCCGTCATCGGGCTCGGAACCCGCCCAGCTGACCGACTCCGCGAAAGCGAAGACACCATGTTGTTCTTCGCGCGGCCACTTGTTCGATAAAAGGATCGAGTTCGACCACAAGGCATGACCACCGGTATGACCCATGAAGCAGACTCCGAACCCTTGGAACACCTCTTATTTGCGCCTGAGCTAGCCATCCTTGAGTTCACGCGCCACCTTCTGTGTAGCTCCGAGACGATTTGGACGATAGCCGATAAAACGGCGTTCCAGCCATCTTCATCTTTACACATCCTCCGAACTAGGTTATCCGGGGTAGTGTCCAGACCACATGTGGCAAGCATGTGGTCACGCATTGCGCGAAAACGTGGGCACACGAACAACACGTGTTCCGCCATTTCCTCTAAACCTGCGCACACCGGACACTCGGGCGAGGCCGACCAAGCCAGCTGCGTTACCTGCACTGTGACTTTGCAGCACGCTTAAACGCCGGGCACTTCGAACCCCCCATGGGGTGCTTGCTGGATCAAATCAAACAAATTGGGAGAGTTCGTGCAGCATTGTGCCTTACGTCCTTCCAATCCACAGCGTCGGCAGAGCTTGCTTCTGTCAGGGCCTTTGCAGTCCCATTGCTTGTTCCCCCTTTTCCAGGCACTTGAAGCAAACTTCGGGTTCCTCGTATATGCCCACAGGGCACACCGACCATCCCACCTTGAAGCTCCCTAACTTAACTACCTTGGAGGCATCCGCTGCACATGGTCGAACCAATGCTACCTGCGTCCCTGCTGGACCTTTCCGCAGTCGAACGGCTGCGGTGGGCGTCTCCACTTCACACTGTCGCCGCAGGAGGATTATCTCGCCCATCCTGGTACGTCGTATTCGACGTACGTCGTGTCCGAGTTCACCGAGCTTGACGTCACTCCTCATCGCCTTCAAGACGTCCGAGTACTTAGCCTCGTCCGTCTTGATGACTAGGGCATCGCCCCTGGAGCGATTTTCGCCTACCCTAGACTTCTTGCTACCCTCATTCGCCTCGCCTTTTCGGCTCTTGACGTCTTCGGTTTCCTCTTGTTCTTGACCAAGGTCCAGGAGACGTCATCCCCCTCTATTTCCCTAGTCTGGTGCGGATGAGAGCTCTCAGCTTGCCGTAACCCCTTACCACCGTCTTTCCTGGGTGGACGGACCTTTCCAGGTCTTTCCTCCCCCGATTTTGGAGGTACCTGGTCGGGGTTCAGCTTCCCAGCCCCACTACCCTTGTTCGGGGTAGTAACCCTCCGCGTTTTGGAGCGGCCCCAGAGAGCTCATCCCCTGGAGACTGTCTCCCCCGTTTTTGTGTCTGCTCCATTGTCTGCCCGCGAATACTTGAGGCTCAATCTGGGTAGACTTTGGCACCACCGTCTTCGCTGGCACGCCCTCGGTCGATTCGACCTTGCCTGAGTCCGCGAATCCTTGGGCCTCAGTCTGGGTAGACCTCGACTCCACGGATTTCACGGGTTTACACTTGGCCGGACGACCGCCCTCTCCAGCTTGGCGTCCAACATCGACTTTCGAAGTTTCAGCAAGCTCCTCTTGAGGTCCTTACTGATATTATGCTTCGATGCGGCAAGGTCGATGATGGCGTCCAGCTGTTCCGTCGCCACCTCGAAGGCCGAAAGCCCATCGCGTTTGCTGTTCAACGCCCTCGCAAGCCATTGGCCGTCCATAAACTCTACCGGCGAAGCCGGGGAGAAGGTTAAGTGACCCATAAAAATTGCTTACGTAATAAGTGTACGACACAAATCGATTGAATTGAGGAAGACATCATCACCGCTAGGTGGATTATTCTGTTTTTTTTTTCCAATGACCTGGATGATCATAAACAATGATAATAAGCAATAAACATTTCTAAGGGTCGTTCAAAAATGACGTCCACAGTTTAAGAGGGGGAAGGGGGTCAATATTTTGTGACAGAGCGTACACTCGGTATACAAAAAAGCGCTACAGAGGGGGAGAAAAAGGTCTAAAAATCCAAAAAGGTAGTGGACGTCATATTTGAATTATCCCTCTAAACAGAGCTTACCAATGCCAGCTGAAAGTTGACAACCACTTTTATCCTGTTTGAAATAAGTTGACAAATCGTGGTAAATGCTTCAAATCACCATCTGCTTATCATAATCTAGCAAATGTTTGTCAGCTGTAAAATTCAAAATTCTTCAAGGGATTGTAGCCATAAAAGATGTGGGACATGTAAGACATAAGTAGTAAGAAGTAGCAAGCAGCCTAATTTGCTTAGTAAACCTTAGCTCCTTTTTTGACCAACAATATAATAGTTGTCCTCAACTCTCAGTTCAGCTATATTGATGATCATGGTCTTCATAAACCGCCACTTTCTGCTTGTTCAAATTGGAGGATCAACATCGCAACAACCACAATGATTTCTTGAAGGAACTCGATATGAATATTTCACTTTACTACATCATTCAATTTTCAATTTTCTCCGTTTGTTCATCACGGTTTAAGTCGCGCATGGTTTATAAAGATAAGAATCTACAATAGGACAAAAATAAAATGATTTGTTTTCAAATTTAAGGTGGTTATACAACAAAGCCACAAATCGGCCATCTTGGAAACCACGTGCTTTTTTTAGTGATTTTTCAAGAGCACGGATTGAAAGAACCACAACTCGCATGGGGATGAAACATCCGTAGATCGTTTGCTTACTTATGCTAAACAATCGACTTTAATTTCAGCATTGTGCGAAAATTGTTACGCTAGATTTTAGCTTTTGATAATAGGAGTAGGAAACCGTGTGGTGAATTTGAAATTCACCACATGGCTTGATTGTATAATCACCTTAAAACATTTTTGCCTTTCTCGTATACAAAGTATACGTAAAGGCTATATGTTCACTCCAAAAATGAACTTTTTATAGGAGGCCCGTAGACCCATAGTGTTATATACCAATCGACTCAGTTCGACGAATTGAGGTGATGTCTGTGTGTGTGTATGTGTGTGTGTATGTGTGTGTGTCTGTGCGCACCCACCCAAAAAAAATGTCACTCATTTTTCAGGAACTTATCCTTAACCGATTTACTCGCAACAAGTTGCATTCGACGCAGGATACTCTACCATTGTTTCCTATTGAAAATTGGTCAGATCGGACTACGGGCTCGGAAGCTATGGCCAAAATAACGCTTTTTTCATAGAAAAAATTAGTAAAAAAATGTCACTCATTTTCCAGGCACTTATCCTTAACCGATTTACTCGCAACAAGTTGCATTCGACGCAGAATACTCTCCCATTGTTTCCTATTGACAATTGGCCAGATCGGACTATGGGCTCAATAGTAATGGCCAAAATACTATTTTTATAATGCACGAGAAAGGCATCATCACCGCTAGGTGAATTAATCAGGGTTTTTTTATTCTCATTTGGATATCATCTCAAATAAATTAAAAATCATGAAATGTTTTCATTTTGTTATTTTTGATACAACCTTCAGTTTTCATTTTGATGTGATTACTATTAACTCGACCACCAGGGTTTCCAAAATGATACTAGAAATGAAAGTATCAAAATATAAAAAAGAGTTTTCAGTTTTTTTTAGTTCTCTACTCGGGCTACTTCTGCCCTCGACGTTCTTACATTTCGTCCACAGCCGTCTTACATTTCGTCGAGCGCCACTCTTCGTTGTACAGCTGGGGCCTGTAGCATAATCGAAATTTTACTAATAATATTAGTAGAGTAGCTTGTAACTTATATTTTTCTGTTGCATAATGAATCTACAAGTATGAATTTACAAGACTAATATTACAAGTAAACCGCACTAATAATATTAGTGGAATTTACAAGTAACTGTTGCATAAAGAAAATACAAGTAGAAATTATTAGCGATGGCTTGTAGTTTCTTTTACAAGTATGAATGGTGCTGTAATTTTATTTACAAGTAGCTTTTATTTTATTATTTTAGCTTTGCAAAGTAATTATGCATCGTTTAATTGTTTTTAACGATTTAACAGAGAAGGAAACTTTTATTCTAAGTGCTTCAAATTACCATATAATGAAATACTGTGCTTAGTGCATAACACTGAGTATCATGAAAATTTTCAAATGACTTTGGAGATAGTAGAAGTACTTTAAACGCTGACATCAAGTATTCAAATGGTGGAGCGTTAAAGATCATTAGCAATTATGCAGTACACGAAACCTAAAACTACTCAAAAGTGGGTGGTTTTAGCTCAAATCCTTACTATGGACCAATAACCCAATTTTGAGTAAAATTAGTTTCCTAACACTTAGTACCTAGTTTAACTTAATCCACTTAAAACATATTAACCAAAGCTGAGTTTAGTTTACCCAAAGTTGACTTTATTCATCTAAAAATTGAGAATATATTAATTTACTGAAATTTGTATTATTGTAGTATTATTGGTTTATTGTACTAAACAATCTCGTTTAAGACCATGCATATTTCTTTATTTTTGACAACAATTACAAATAGCCCTAATTAAAACTTAAGTCAATCCCAAAGACCACGTAAAAACGACTCCAGTGTGCATTACATTGGCTTGGTTAAAAATGCCACTACCACGAAGCCGGCTTAAACCGCGGAATCAATAAATTTACAGAGATAATAATTCGTGTTCCGTGCATACCTATCGTAGCCAAAACATATATTCTATCCACAAATTTGCAAACAAACGTAAACAAATCGTTTACCTCCGCATTTACAGTGAACTGTCGGATGAATTTTGACAGGTAAATGAACCTGACGGACTTGTAATTTCAACCTTACTAATAATACAAGTACTAATTTTATTAGTTGGCAAAACGTTATTATGCGACGCAAATTACAAGTACTTGTAATTTGTTGACTTGTAACTTGTAACTTGTAGCTAATATTATTAGTCTGATTATGCTACAGGGCCCGGTTGCTAATTTTGCATTCATTTAACACGCCGATAGAGAGGTGCACGAGGCATGGGATATCTTCAATAGACACTTGGGATAATGGAAGGGTTGTAAAATTTTGAGAACAATTCCGATTTAAAGAGAAAATTTTGAAGAGAAACATTTTATGTACTATCAAACGGGGTGACTTGCAACACCATAATTCTAAAATAAGAGGAATGATTCATTCTAATAGTATATGATGCTTTGAACGTGTGCTCATACTAGGGAATAGACAGGGCTGACAATAGTCATTCTCGTCGTATGAAGAAAGCGAAAAAAATTTAGTCTTCGTCATAACATTGCACGACGCAACACCTATTCGTTTTCTTCGCGCCGCATGCGTACCACGACGATAGTCGCGCAGCCAAAAGTTATGACGATTTTCGTCGTCACTTCTTCACACAATTGATTGCACGTCATTATAGACGGACCGGTTAAAAACATAATAGCGTCTCAAATAAACAAATAGTAGGAAATTTGGTAACATAAATGTATCGATAACATTTATAACGCTTTCATACGTTGCTTCAAATTCATTATTACAACGAATTAGTAAAAATCTTCGCATGGCAGCTGCCGCTTGAAGAATAACGGTATGAAGTCTTCGTTCTTCGATGTCGTCAGGACGATTTGGTTACACGACGAAAGCTAACGTCGTGTGCGTCATTGACGATGTGTAGAGTAGCAATGAAGACAATGCAACTCGTCGCTACTGTGGCATTTCGTGCTATGACGATGACGATTGTCAGCCCTGGACGTATAATCAAGTATTCAACAACAATTAAAATATGAAATATTTTCAAAATGATGGGTGTTGCAGGACCCTCCTTAGCCGTGCGGCTACAAAGCAAGACCATGCTAAGGGTGGCTGGGTCCGATTCCCGGTGCCGGTCTAGGCAATTTCCGGATTGGAAACCGCTTGAACACTTATTTGTTTGAGTATTGTTCCCTTTTTCCTTCAGACTATTTATCGTCAACCTGTCAATAATTAACCAAACAAATAACGGAAGAAATTTGTAGAGAATTTAAATATAAAATTTTGTTTAGAGTTTCTTGGGGCCGACATTTTATATCTAATAGCAGTCTATGTTGAAAACGGGTGATACTCCACCTCCAAGTAACACTTAAATTGGGGATATTATTTTTATGGTGTTTATACAAGTTATGTTATAATGAATCGAAATATTAATCTAAGAGCTTCCCTTGTCTTGATGCGGTTAAAGAAGTTGTTTGGAGAAATGTACCTATCGTTATGTCTTCTACCAATTGCAGTGATGACCAACAAGTTTTATTAGAAAAATATATATAGCTCTTTTAGTGGAATGTATTCAACCGTCTAAGACGAATTAAGTACTGTCCATTTAATTCCACCAGTTAATTTTCGTTATCTTTGCAGATACGTATTTCGACCACAACTGTGTGGTCGTCTTCAGTGTCTTGTACTTCAGTCGAGTCAAGTACAAGACACTGAAGACAACCACACAGTTGTGGTCGAAATACGTATCTGCAAAGATAACGAAAATTAACTGGTGGAATTAAATGGACAGTACTTAATTCGTCTTAGACGGTTGAAGTTTTAATAGTCAAACAGTAAGTTTACTTCTAATTTTGTCTAATATTTCGTAAGATGTCATTTTGTTTTAACTTGTTTAATTCTATCACATTGTCTATCTTAGTTTTTTTTTTGTGTTCTCTACGTAATTCAGTTTAAGTCGATACTCAAAGAAGATTATGTTGCCAGGGCCGTTTCCGCATAAATGAAAAAATGATTGAGATAGGCAAAATTTGGCCCAAATTCAAATCCTTATAACTTTTTGAAAAATTGATGAAATTGGACAAAACCGGAAGCATTCGACGGCAAATTTAGTCAAGATTTAGGAACATGTGCGGTCACGAATACTGGCCACCGGACACCGGAGATGTTCCGGATTTTCGGAGGCCATGTCAAAGACACATTTTTTCTGCCGCTCGTATTTGTGTGTGGTTTGAAGTTACATCGATAAACACTATTTTCCTAGAAACTAGATCTTATTGAAAATTGAATGCGGGCTGTTGCGCTAAGATCCGTTGAAAAATATCCGAGATATGGCCATTTCAGTGAACCTGGTTCCGGATACTATGGTCAATTATGTATATCCTTCCAATCACGTATATATTATCTGGTACCATATCAATATTGGTATCAAACTTCAAGATTTTTCATGGAGATGCTTCAGGAAGCATATGCAGGACGTTCAGTTGCCCTGACCACTCTGTGGTAGGTTCCAGGTGCCCCGGGGGATGTGGCCAATTTGAAAAACGTTCAGAACCCTATCAATATGGGTATCAAACTTCAAGATTTTTCATGGAGATGCTTAAGGAAGCATATTTAGGACGATCAGTTGCCCTGACCACTCTGTGGTAGGTTCCAGGTGTCCTGGGGAAGTGGAGTGGTACAGAGTGGTCAGAGCAACTGATCGTCCTGAATATGCTTCCTGAAGCATCTCCAAGAAAAATCTTGAAGTTTGATACCCATATTGATAGGGTGCTGAACGTTTTTCAAATTGGCCACTTCCCCCGGGACACCTGGAGCCTACCACAGAGTAGTCAGGGCAACTGATCGTCTTGAATATGCTTCCTGAAGCATCTCCAAGAAAAATCTTGAAGTTTGATACCCATATCGATAGGGTTCTGAACGTTTTTCAAATTGGCCACTTCCCCCGGGGCACCTGGAACCTACCAGAGTGGTCAGGGCAACTGATCGTCCCGAATATGCTTCCTGAAGCATCTCCAAGAAAAATCTTGAAGTTTGATACCCATATTGATAGGGTTCTGAACGTTTTTCAAATTGGCCACTTCCCCCGGGGCACCTGGAACCTACCACAGAGTGGTCAGGGCAACTGATCGTCCTGAATATGCTTCCTGAAGCATCTCCATGAAAAATCTTTAAGTTTGATACCCATATTGATAGGGTTCTGAACGTTTTTCAAATTGGCCACTTCCCCCGGGGCACCTGGAACCTACTACAGAGTGGTCAGAGCAACTGACCATCCTGAATATGCTTCCTAAAGCATCTCCATGAAAAATCTCGAAGTTTGATACCCATATTGATAGGGTTCTGAACGTTTTTCAAATTGGCCACTTCCCCCGGGGCACCTGGAACCTACCACAGAGTGGTCAGGGCAACTGATCGTCCTGAATATGCTTCCTGAAGCCTCTCCATGAAAAATCTTGAATTTTGATACCCATATTGATAGGGTTCTGAACGTTTTTCAAATTGGCCACATCCCCCGGGGCACCTCGAACCTACTACAGAGTGGTCAGGGCAACTGATCGTCCTGCATATGCTTCCTGAAGTATCTCCATGAAAAATCTTGAAGTTTGATACCCATATTGATAGGGTTCTGAACGTTTTTCAAATTGGCCACTTCCCCCGGGGCACCTGGAACCTACCACAGAGTGGTCAGGGCAACTGATCGTCCTGCATATGCTTCCTGAAGCATCTCCATGAAAAATCTTGAAGTTTGATATCAATATTGATATGGTACCGGATAATATATACGTGATTGGAAGGATATACATAATTGACCATAGTATCCGGAACCAGGTTCACTGAACTGGCCATATCTCGGATATTTTTCAACGGATCTTAGCGCAACAGCCCGCATTCAATTTTCAATAAGATCTAGTTTCTAGGAAAATAGTGTTTATCGATGTAACTTCAAACCACACAAAAATACGAGCGGCAAAAAAAATGTGTTTTTGACATGGCCTCCGAAAATCCGGAACATGTCCGGTGTCCGGTGGCCAGTATTCGTGACCGCACATGTTCCTAAATCTTGACTAAATTTGCCGTCGAATGCTTCCGGTTTTGTCCAATTTCATCAATTTTTCAAAAAGTTATAAGGATTTGAATTTGGGCCAAATTTTGCCTATCTCAATCATTTTGCCTAACCCCTGTATCTTTAATTATATAAGTCGTGGTCAGCTATAGGATTCACTTTTCGGTGGGAAAATAAAACTTCATCAATTAGTCTATTCTCTATCTGCGAGAGTGAAGCCATTATTAGATTGTTTGTTTGTATGGTATGTGTGGTATTTGTGGTATTTTATATTATGGCTCTTTAATTTGAGACATAACAAAATAAGAGAGATGCCACGCTCCTAGTTTTGAAAAAATGTCAAATGTCAAAAAATGTTTAATGTCAATTTCCGATTAATAAACAAAAAACTTGATCGACAACGCTGAAAACGTCAAAATGTCGACTCCGTTAACCATATCGTTAACTTGGTGTTCGGAATGTTTTCTTCAAATTTCAAGTGGAACTAGACAAAACAATTACAATATTCACCATAATCAGTAAGATACATTCGTTTCCGTCGTACTCACATCAAAAAATAACACGGGCATGTATTATTTTGTGTGGAAAAGTCGATTTTCTAATGCGTACAATTAAGCACCGTGATTTTCGTTTATGTTCCTAATTATGCGCAGACTTCCGAAATGAATCGCGATCGTAAGAACATGAAGTATAATCGAAATCAAATTGTGCTGGCTGTGGATCTGCTCAGGAGAGGATACTCGATTCGTCGAGCCGCAGCAATAAACAAAATCCCGGAGAGTACTCTTAGAAAAACGCTAGCCCGGGGCACTACTGAATTGAAACATCCAGGACGACCAGGACCAACCGTCTTGACTAAGCAAGAGGAAGAGCGAATTAGGCTTTCAGCGATCGTGTACGTACACGCACGTTTCACTCACACTTTTACTCGGTTTGTTTGCAACCACGAGCAGCTGTCACGGCAAAATCAAATGGGATTGTTTGCAACCACGAACCTGCGTTCGTGTTGGTGAGAAATGTCGGCGAGACCCTAATTATCGATTGGATAATTGAGACGGCTAGAGCGGGCTTTCCAGGGGACTCCCAACGTCTGAAAACGTCAGAGCACCTCCACGGGAGTCCCCATCTGGGTCCCAATCGCTATTTCCGGGCCCTTTATAGGGACTCACTTGTACACCGGAGGTATCTAAACGGGAATGTAAAATAAGAACGCAACTCAAAATTAGCCGTGAGTTTCCAAATTTAGCGCCCCATACTGGATTGCTAAATTTCCATACAGGGTAGCTATTTTGTGAAACGTCACTTTGGTATTGATAAAAAATTGCAGAAAATTTGTTTTTCTTTTCCAGAACAATTTCACAAATAGCAAGGCGAATATTATTTTTTTGGACCTAGCGCCCCAGTTCAACTTCGCGACGTAATTACAATAATTATTCAACTATAATGAGAAGCGTTTTGCACCAGCGCCCGCTAGAGCCCGAAATATTCATAGATTTTTCGCGAATGAAAATTCTACTGTTTTTATATTATTGCAAGTTAATTCGAGGAGGTCTTCCAGGATTCCCTCAGAAAATTCCTTTAGTAATTGTTCTGTATGTCCTTCAAGTAGAAGTAGCTCCTCCAGAAATCTCCAGAAAGTTTTTTTTATGTAGTTCGTTTAAAAATTATTGTATTGGAAATTCATCTAGGATCCCTAGAAGATTTTTCCGGGAGTTCCCCAGCAATCTTTGTGTTCTTTCAAGAATCTTTAGCAATTCTCCCAGAATAGTTTTAGGCTTTCTTCTAGATTCTTTCGGGATTTTTTTGGTATTGGAATTGCCCTATAATTTTTTGTAGTTCGTTTGAAAACATAGTTTTTTTTTCAAGAGAATTCTCCGGATTCTTCCGGATGCTGTTACAAATGTTTTCCTTCAAAAACTCTGGAAGAATTCCTGCAGGATTTTGTCAAGAGATTCCTGTAGGAAAACTGGTGAAAATTTCAGAAGGACTTTCTTCGACTGGAAGTATAAATTCACGAAGGAAAATTCCAGGATGAAGGAAATCCAGAAAGAATAAAATGGTGAAAAAATTTACTATGGCGGGTCCCCAGTTAGCCTTACGAGCAAAAGCGTAGAAATGCTCTCCGGAATTGGCGAGCTGTATTCTCGATTAGGCCAAGGATGTTTTCGAGTGGGCTCCTTGGGCATAGTTGTTACACAAAATACATACTCAAGCAATGGCGGGCACAGGAAAGCTTTCAATTAATAACTGAGGAAATGCAAATAGAATACTATGTTGAGCAGCTAGCTAAGTTCCAGTTGGAATGAAGAGTCATTGAAGAAGATGATGACTACTTTTAGCAACGCCCGGTGAGAACTTGATATGTTTACGAAGTCGCTATACCTAAAACAGAAACCACCGGTGGGAAGATGGGGCGCTATCCTAAGATAGCACTCGGGAAGGAGCGCTATTATAAGAATAGCGATGAGGCCTCCCGTGGAGGTGCTGTCAGAAACTTTTTTTTCTTAAATCGTCGTTCATAACGCACCGAAAGACATCTTACAACAACCAAAAGCGTCTACCGAAGATACTTTTGAACAAGTTTTTTCGAAACCGTCGGTATCAGTTCCATCAACCAAATCGATGGAGAAATACCGCACACGTGCACCTGCCGTGGCCACTAGTGAAGCATTTCGGAATTACTCCCATGAGTTGGAGCAAGATAAAATTAATGTGGTGCAAGAAAAGTTGAAGAGAAAAGCTGACCGCGAACAGAAGAAAGCCGTTCGCGAAAAGATGAAACAGAAAGAGCCCTTAAAAAGAAAGTCAAAACTACAGAAATAAGCTGACATTCACTTTCGTCGTTGATTAAATGAAATAAACAATATATTTTGGTATTTTACAACTGCGCATAATTAGGAACATGCGTAAATAGGTGCGCACAATTAGGCACCAAACATCGGTTAAAAAAAAATACGATTTTTTTATTTGATTTTGATAAATTTTTCAATTGCAACATTTTCTTTTATTATAATAAACATGAATTAAACATTCTACTGAATAACATGTGTAAATCACAGTTTAATTTATCTGATATGACGATTTAATTTTGAAAATGGCTTAAATGCGCACAATATGGTACACTCACGGTATCCGAGGGAAGGGAGTAACCGTCGACATAAATATTGCTTCTTAATGGCTTGTTTTCTTACACTATCTGCTAGCATCTATGACAGCGCTTTGTCAGTTGCTATAGCTCATACACAGCTCCGGCAACAAAAATCAAATGTAAACATTGCGGTTTTTACATTCGATACTGATAAGCTATTAAAAGAAGCATTATAAGGTTTATTTAAACGTTGTGCAACCATCAAGGATACAGAAGTTGCGAAAAAGCTTTGTTAATTCGTTTATAGCGACATTACGCTGTATTATTAGTGCTATAACAAGAGAGAAAGCGTTTTAAATGTGAATGATACTTATCGTAATAAGGAAAGTTGCAAAAAAGCAACACAATTGCATCACTTTAATAAAGAAACAAAAAAAACCCAATTGCATACATGAGCTGTGTTACTAATTGAGCTGTGTTGCTAATTCAGACTAAGCTGTTTTATGGCTGTATGAAGGCTGCATAAACGATAAAAGGTGGAAGACATTCGGCACAAACTGACTAGCTGATAGATATTTTGGTAATAGTCGAGTTGAACCTTAAGGAGTTAATGGTGGTGGCTTACTTTTTATTCGAATGTTATACAGTCTAAGGCTAGAAGATGAAGCTTAAAGCACCAAAATTGTTAGTTGGGTAACGCTATCAATCCAAGGCCCTTAGTTGAGGGAGCCACCTCCTCTTTTAAGAGATCGTTTGATATTTTCAGACAATCGAAAGCTTTTTATGTTCTCTTAAGAAAGATGACACCATCAGTCATTTCCTGGATAGTTTTTCTTGACCTTCCGGGACTCGCTTGGTCCTGGACCGCTCAAGCAGTCCCGCTTCTGTTGTGAACGAGAAGCGTGTTTTTTTTTCGAAGTACTTTTTACAACGGCGTGAGTCCCCGAAGGTTAAAACGTTCTTTCCCTGCTTTCCAAACATTTCTTCACGATTACTTTCAGATCATTCTTATGAAAAGGCATTCATACTCTGCTGCAAGCATCAAACCATCCATCAGAGTTGGCTCTTCTTGAGGACACAGTTTGACCACCATGCAGCATACACACCAGTCAAGCAGTTTGACGAACATTGACTCCACCCCTCGTTTAGTCAAGCACCGACCATGTTCTACAAACACACGAACGACCGACGCGCTAACTTGAATACCAACTATCAAAAAATATAGGGTAAAATGCCCAATGGTGGACCCTATAGTAGCGGAATTTTGCTCTTCCTGTCATAAGGAGTAGAAATTTTCAACATATTAATTCTGCTTAACTTCTACAGGGTGGCCACTGAAATTCGATTTTTAAATTCCCGGTTTTTTCCCGCTTTTCCCGATAATTTTTATCAAATTTTCCCGGTTTTTATTAACCTTGAAGAGTTTTGGCACTTTAATTGAGTCTTCAATATTTCCTTTGCAATTCGTTGCATTGATGCAAAATCCAAGGAGCAAGAGAATGAATGCTCCCTTTTTGTCAAGTTATCATTGCTTTGATGTACTTGCATCATTTTAGAAAATACTGGATCATTGATAGGGTAAGACGGTATAATGCGCCCCACCTGGCCAAAACGCCCCCTTTGATTTCTAGAAAACTATAACTAATTAAGGGTCAAAATCAGTTGGTACCTATAAGTATTTGTAAACCCACCATACTATGTAAATGTGGAAGTATTTTTATATTACACAATGAAAATAATAGCAAAATACAAAAAGTTACAGTTTTGATGTAACTTTTCATGTTTGTTTGCTCAACATTCTGGAGCGACGCTAGCATACTGTCCGCAAAACTTGCACGGGAACACTCAGTTGGGCAACAAAATAACATTTCTCAGTGGTTCTTCTTCTTCTTATTGGCATTACATCCCCACACTGGGACAGAGCCGCCTCGCAGCTTAGTGTTCATTAAGCACTTCCATAGTTATTAACTGCGAGGTTTCTTAGCCAGGTTACCATTTTTGCATTCGTAATATCATGAGGCTAACACGATGATACTTTTATGCCCAGGGCAGGGCTGGTAGCGATAAATGCCGTTCAAAATAGTGACTTAGTGACCAACGATGACGAAAAAAGTGACCAAATAGTGACTTTAAGAAACAGAAAAAGTGACCAAATAGTGACTTTTATATGAAGTACTAACCAGGTAGTGAGCATTCGTATTGTTACTGAGTAACTCGTAGTAGATCGAAAACTAGGGATATCATGTTTTTTTCAAATCTTCATTAGAATGCTATCAGAAATCAAGAGAAGACAAAATTACAAAATCATGAGGATTACTACTGCTAGCCGTGTGCATCTTCATCGTAACTAGGGAGAGGATGGATCTTAGCAGGGGACAACCGACTTGGCGATACCATCATAAATACCACAGAGTTGGATATTGAGGAAGGTATACGTTGGGACATCCAGAGGCTAGCAATATGACCATGGTAAACCTTATTCCGTAACACACGGGAGCAGGTAACGAGTTACAAGTTGTTACACTAAACCATGCTTATAATTTGAACAACGATTTTGAAGCAAGTTCTACAGCATTGTGGTAATAAAGTTTAACATGAGTTCGAAGTTTTTCGTGAAACTGCAGTTTGTGTATGAAAAAGGCAGAATGAAGTATAACAAAGTTTGCGCTCCTTTTACTATCGATCAAAAAATATTGTCTCGTCAAAATATATTCCCAGAAGATTCACCATATATAGATGATTCAGCTGTAAGACAGTATGAAAAAGTGCCAGAACGATGTTTTGGATTGGGCTTTCGCTAATTTTTATGTAGTTAGGGGCCATCCAGAAACCACGTGGTCATATTTTTGAAGATTTTCAACCCCCCTCCCCCCATGTGGTCTATCGTGGTCATTTGGCAGACAACCCATCCCCCCCCCTTTGACCACGTGGTTTTTTTCAAGTACAAAAATTTAAAAAAAAACCTTGTGTAACTAAATCATATGGTTAATCTGATCAATTTTGAAGATGGACAATTTCAATTGATTCAAAATTAAACTAAAACCCAGCATGGAAATTATAACTTTTCATTATTTCGAAGATTTTATGATGTTATCATGTTGTAATGTGTATCAGGTATTAGGTTATCTAGAAATCGCATACCTTCGATGCATCAGGAGGATACAAAAAATGCGGACTCATGAATATGTTATAAAAATTTCGAGAAAAATTTGTAATGGTTTAGAAATTTTCCAAAATATCCCTATTTTTTTAATTTCTTTATTGGTGATTTTTTAAATACATAATTGCAATTTTTGCTTTTACAAGTGCTAATTTATTATTGTTTTGTGGAAAATTTTCAACTGTTTATGGAAATTTTGCATTATTTGCAGTAATTCTATATTTATTTAATACTCATACCCTGATTTCTTTATTGGCAATTTCCAATTCTATTATGGAAAATTTCTATTTTTCTCTAATAAATAATCTAGAGCTGGGTCATCTCTCAAAATTTCTAATTCTTCATTGAAATTTTATTTTGATATTGACTCGTAGAATCCAATGATGCCATACTAAACATATTTTCTCGGTCACTCTGATGTCTTTCGAATGATTTCCCAAGGAACTTCTATTCCATATCTCGAATATGCTTCAGTCAATGGTCCTTTCATAAGCGACTCATAGAAGAATGAATGTATTATAAATCAATTATCATTTTGGAGTTCAGATCATTCGATTTATCCAATTAACCAAATTATGAATGATGTATGATATAATATCCCATTAGGTCCATTGGGTTGATATGACAATTGTTATTTGTACAAGCTACTACAGACTTTTTAGTTAAGAAAATTATTTTGAGCTTTTTAATGGAATGTCTTTACTTGTCATAAGACGAGTTTGTACCTTCCCATTTAATTCCACCACTTGATTGTACCTTGACAGATACGTATTTCGACCTCAACAGTAAGGTCGTCTTCAGTGTTTCGTACTTGACTCGACTTAGGTTATACAAAACTTTTAGGTTTTAAAAACGTCCTGGAAGTCGTAATGTTTGAACTACTTAATCATTCAAGTCCGTGAACCCAGTGCTTCTAAGGCCCTACAAAAAAGGCATAGTCATTGTGCAGCTTGATGTTGACTCAAGATAATTTTGGGTACCTTGTCTCTTAGATCTCATGTTAATGGAAATTAGGATCATATTCTTATTTCATCGGATTGGGTACATACCGATGATGAGGACATTACAAATGTCATGATTGATCCCGAGAAGTCGTGGGCTGAACTTGAGAGCAATCACTGGCTTAACGTTCAGGATGACCCATCTTATCTGAGTGTTCAGAATGATTCAAAAATTTCAACTTCATTTGCATGCTCTTAGAATCGAAATCTTCCCAAAGTTTCGGATAACTGAGTTTTCAGGGTCAGTGAAATTTGAGCTCCCATATTTTTTCTGTAAAACCAATATCTAGATGAACAATTTTACTGAAGAAAATGGTGGTCTAGCTCTCTTTGTGATTTAATAGACAATCTAAAACGCTGGGCATATATGACCCATCAGTCCTGAAAGGGTTGAGATTTGTTTTAGAATTCAATTTCAATCGTTATTATAACACTATTTATTTCCCTAGATTGTTTTAGAAATTGGAGTGTTTTTTCTGGAACACTGCCACTTTTTTCATATCGCTGGACTCTTCTTAGTTCTAAGACCCTTTTATGAATTTAAAAGCATTTTATTTAGAATTTCATGTTGATTTTTTAAATGCAAACTTCTCTATGACATATCCTTTTTCATACGCACTACTAGAATTTTGTGCATTATTGATCGAAAAATTTAAAATGCACCTAAATGTTCTAATTAGGTGCATTATTAAATTTTCGATCAATTAGCCTAATTATTCAATATCATATCATAAGAACTAGGCTTCTCAATCCTGAATAATTGCCTACATTTATTGCTTGGATGAATTTTAAATTCCAAAATCTTCCTAATTTTCAAGAATAATTATTCTGGAGTTGCAAGGGAAACACTTCAGAATACTTAGAAGAAATTCTTCGGAGTCTCCACGGAAAAATCTTCAGTATTTCAACGACTTTTTTTCGAAATTCTGTGGAAGAGTTCCTAAAAAAGATTCGGTAGAAATTTTGAAGAACTAGAAGAATCCGTAGAAGGATACTAAATGCATATTTACGATGAAAATTCCAATAAACATCAAATTCCGAAGAACTTCCGGTATAAATTAGAAAAAAAATCCAGCTAACTTTTTTTACAGAATCTCTAAAGATTTCTTTTCAAAATCCTGGGCAAATTTAATAAATCTTCAAAGGAAATTCTTCTAAATTTCCAATGGAAATTTTTTTCGTTTTTCAAAAAAAAATTTAGAAATTTTCAGCAGTTTTTTTCATTTCCAAAAGAAATTATTTGGAGTATACCAAAATATTTCCGATGGAAATTCCTAAGATTTTCCAGTAGAAAATCGAAAAAAAGTTCATCTAAAACACCAATAATGAATTTCCCGAGGATATTTCGATGTTTTTACAAGTGGAAATAACGAAAAAAATTGCACTTTTGTAGTACTTGTGAAGGTTGTACTTTAGAAGCAATTCCAATAGGAATTCCTTAGAAAATTAAATCAAAATTTTAAAGACTTCTGATGTGAAAATTCCTTACAAATTTAAAATCATTTCTTGTGCTTCTTTGCATGGTAAAGATTTGAAGCAATGTTTAGCTGAACCTACAAAGAAATCAAAATGACTTTCCGAAGAAGAATGAATTTCCAATGAAATTTTGGAAGAATTTATGGCGCAAATTAAAAAAAAAACACGAACCTTGAGAATTCTAAAGATTTATTCTTTGATATAAAAAAAAACACGAACCTTGAGAATTCTAAAGATTTATTCTTTGAAGATAATCCATAGACTCTTCCGTGGAAATTCTAAATAATGCCTCGAATAAAAAAATATTTGGAAAATTTAAAAAATGTGATAGGATTCACAAAGAGCGTAAAAAATTTCTTTTCAAAATTCCAAGTTTAAAAATGAAAATCCAAAACAAAAAATCAACGGTAATATCAAAGTGTTTCATGTGGAATTGGCTATTTAATTTCTAATGAAAATTCAGAAGATTTTTCTTGAAAAATTTAGCAGTCTTCTTCTTCTTCTATGGCTCCATATTCCAACTGGAAGTTGGTCTGCTTTTCAACTTAGTTTATTCTATTAGCATTTCCTCAGTTATAAATTGAAAGTTTTAAATGCCAGCAATTGTACGATTATATATCTTGTGTAGCAAGTACGAAGGATACATTATACTTAGGGTGTCGACAATGTTTGACACCCGAAAACATCCTAGACAGGAACGAGAATCGAACTCGTCATATCTGGATTGGCAATCCTACGCCTTTGCTCGTAAGGCTAACTGGAGACTGAACATTTTGAAGTGCACTCCCTAAAATGTTAGAAAAACTTATTTTGGAAATGAAATAGAATTTCTGGTGAAAATTCGGAAGAACTTGTCGAAGAAATTCATTAGAATGTAAAAAAAAAATATGAACATTTTTTCCACCGAAAATTATATGTATTTCCCACGAGACTGTTTTGAATATTCAGACAGGATTCACATGGAATTTTTTTCGGCATTTACACTGGAGATGTTTTGTTTTTTTTTCATGACCAATTTGTAGCAAAATTTACAAGCAAAATTTTCCAGAGAGAATTGTTCAAAAACATTCTGAATGCTAGCACTTTATCAGGATTGTATGAAGTAAGGTCAAAGTTTTTACAGGAAATTTTTTACTGGATTTTTCCTGAATATCCACAAGACATTCTTTTGAAGATTTTTCTTGAATTATTGTAAAAACATGAACAGTTTTCAAAATTGTAGCTGTAGTCCGCTGATGCAAAAGTGTCGTGCCAAAACCATCTGCGGCGGAATTTTAAAAATATTTTTCATTTTTCTTTCCCAATTTTTTGGTGAAAATTGAGACTGAAACGCAACCTGCTTTTCGTTTATTTTTTTATGGAAATAGGATCTAAAGCTAAGTTGGCCAAATAACTCAGATATGCATCGGCGTTGCGACCGACGCTGCGTTACCGGGTTTTCTCGATGCTTAATGCAAAATTCTTTTTAACACTGAGTTGAAAAGACGCTACGTGGGCATCGGCCCTAAGATGCGCTTTGCGTTTAATGATTAAATCATTAAATTTTGATGATTTGTATTTTTACACCGCTATTGTTATTTACCAAAAATTTTCGTGTTAAAAAAAAACCACGTGGTTCGAGAGCAACACCCCCTCCCCCATGTGGCTTATCGTGGTCATTTTCCAAACCCCCTCCCCCTATATGACCACGTGGTTTCTGGACGGCCCCTTAGACGTGTGAATATTGGTTTTGGCACGTTGAAAAATTAACACAGTTTTTCGGCAAAAAAAATGTTCTAATAAATTACAAGACAGACAATTATTTGGAATCACAAAGCTTATGAATCTTTTTAAGAAAAAATGTTAAAAAAAAAACTTAAGGTATCCAAAATTATGATGACGTTTTTAAAATACGATACGAAATAACATTTTTAATTGAAACAAATTTAAATACATATAGAGTCCATTTGCCATTTGTTTTTTCGAGACCCTGATCTCAGTTTCATTAAAAACATTAACTCATATATAACAAGAATTTTACCGAACCTAAGTTTCCTAAGTTTCAAGTTTCGTAAAATGTGATCCAAAATCTTGAATTTGATGCAGAAATTGCTTTGGAAAAATCTGAATTTTTTTTAAAGAAATTTCAACGGAAGTTGATTTTCTGTGGAAAACATAGTGAAAATTTCTAGGATTTTTTTTCAGAAATTGTGCAGAAAATGCTTAAATCCTTGTGAAATCTTTCTCCAGGAGTTCAAAGGAAATTCCAACAGAAATCCGATGGCGAATGTCAGCACAAAAACTTCCGGAAATTCTTTCATACCATAAATTCAAGGCAGAATATTTTGTAGACATTCCTTCTGTCTCTTTCAGAAATTTCCGCTGAAACTGCACGTCAATTACTATAAAAACTTCTCTGCGAATACTTGAAAAAAAAAATCTCCTTCAAATACAAGCTAATTTTTAATGAACTCCGGTAGAAATCTTTTTGAGAATTCCTGTAGATATTGTTTGGTGAATTCCTAAGAAAAACCTTCCGAAAATTATTTCCCAAATTTAAGGCGGAATTTTTACGGAATTTTACATAAAGATTTATGCGGTCATCGCTACAGAAACTACCGTGAAAGTTCCTCTAAGAGAAACAAAGTTAGGAAGCTTTTTATAACGAAGGTAGATTTTTCTCTAGATACAGGCAACTTACCCAACTTAGGAAGTAGTGCGCTGGATTCGCCTAAGAAGCGCAGATAAAACTTCGGAAGAAAGTTCGGTTCGGAAGTCCCGATGTCCGAATTCTAATGTGGTGCTACGCCGACAATACCATGCGGTGTGGTTCGTCGTAGAGGGGTTAATCAATCAGAATTCAAGAAATATCTCGGAATTAGGGGGAATGACGGCTTTGGCAGGTTTTGTCCTATTATTGGCAGGGGGGTTTTTTATGTCTGACTATGCTCAAATTTGGCCTAAACATTCTTTGCATATCAAAGAACATTGTGGCCAAATTTTATAAAATTTGGCCGACAAAAACCCCACTGCCAATAATAGAGCAAAACCTGCCAAAGCCGTCTTTCCCCTATATGTCAAAATTGACTTGACAAAAAAAAAACCAACTTAATTCACCGAGTAATGATACTGCCTTTCTCGTATTTAGTCAAGACACCAACCTTATATGACGCTTGTATGGCTCGAATCGATGTACCATTTTCTTTATAACTTTCAAACGCAACCGTCGATCTTTATCAAATTCAATAGTGATCAACTAGGTTTTGCCCTCTGTCTAATAAAACTTGTTGAGAGAAAATCGGTTAAGCATTACTATATGAAAAGTTGTCTAATGTTTTTCTTAGCTTTTGTGCACACACATACGCACACACATACACACGGACAGACAGACATGTGCTCAGTTCGTTGAGCTGAGTCGATTGGTATATGACACTATGGGTCTCCGGGCCTTCTATGAAAAGTTCGTTCTTGGAGTGAAATGATAGCCTTTCGGTACAACTTTGTTGTACGAGAAAGGCAAAAATGAATATTCAGAAACGATGAAAAATGACAACAAGTGAAGTTCTTACCCTTATAATGCTTGTTAAACGAGTGCTCAAGAGTATAATGCATTCAATAATGGCTTGGAAATATCCAAAAAAAAAATGAGTAAGCATAGACTTCAAATGTGGACAACAACATTTTGCTATCGAAAACAAAATTCTACGCTCCCTATTTATTAAATTTCTACCCAAAACTAAATCCGCGCGAAGTCTCAACCGTTATGTAAATCCGCATCAAATCCGCGAGAATAGCAAAAACCGCGAAATCCCCGTAGTCGTAACAATCCTGCGCTTTATATACGGCGTTCCCTAAACGTATGCCCAAACTTCGCTGTGTGGTCTCTCTGTGTCTCTCGAACCCGAAGTCCATGGTTCGAACCCACTCTGCCTTTCATAAGACGGCCTTGGAGCAATTTTTCAAACTTTATATATTTTGCTAACAGATTTACAACCAAATCAAAGGTTGATGATAACGGTAGGTACAAATGAATTTTATTTTGAACTTTTTTTTACAAACGGTGGTGCAAAAATAGTGACTTTAGTGACCATTTTCTGAAAAATAGTGACTTTAGTGACTTTTGGATGCAAATAGTGACTTTTTAGTGACTAGGCTCAAAATAGTGACCAAGTCACTAAAAAGTGACTTGCTACCAGCCCTGCCAGGGAAGTCGAGACAATTTCCAATCCGAAAATTGCCTAGACCGGCACCGGGAATCGAACCCAGCCACCCTCAGCATGGTCTTGCTTTGTAGCCACGCGTCTTACCGCACGGCTAAGGAGGGCCTCTTTCTCAGTGGTTAATGAGATAAAAAAATTGCTTCCATCCTCAAAAATGTAACGATTTTCGAAAACATGTTTCACTGGCCAAAACGCCCCAATGTAGGCAGGACGATATGCCCTTACCAACTGGACACAAGCGCAGCGAGCCTGCAGCAGTTGCTTCCAAATTGTATGGAAAATATTGAAATGTAATTCACACCTGCTTGAATGGACCTATGTTGGTTTTTTAATGTCAAGCGCATAAGAATTTGTAGCCTTTTTATTATGGGATTGATAAAATACTAATGAAGGGCTATGAAACGTCTTTGGTTGAGGTGGGGCGTATTGCCCAGGCACTTTTTAAAATTCGTTTTTCCACGACTTTTCAAAAAAGCTTTATTACGTGTTATCTGTAATATTTTTATATGACTACTCACGGGCAATGCATTTGCGACTTCCTGGACTACCAAATAACACAAAGTTTGCATAAATTACGTAGAAAAGTAAAAAGTTATCAAGGAGTTGCCTTAGGGGGGCATATTATACCGTCTTACCCTATGAATCCTTGGATCCAAGGCAGAGGGAAATACGTGGTGCGTATTATTAGTAACCGGTTTGGTTTCCACTTCGTTGTTATGTCGACGATTGTTGTTAGCAACTGGATATTGTGTCATATTTAGCTTTTGTAATAGGAAATGCAAAGTGTGCAAAGGAGCAATTGAAAGCGAGGATGCAAATGTATCAAATTTTAAATCATTTTTTCAAAGCATGATTTTAACCCGAAGACCCAAATCTTTGTTTCTGATCCAAATCGTCATTTTGATATCTCAAATAGAGTTTAGCACATTTTGGGCAATCAAAACATTCAATTCGTAATTAATGGAATTTAACATTTTAAATTTCTAGAATTGAAGAAAAAATCTTGAATTTATTACCAAAAAGTTTGAACGTTCTGATTCAATATTGGAATATAGGAATTTTTAAAGTTTTGGTACTTATTGTACAATGGTTTTCCATGTAACATGTTAAAAAATATCTTGGAGTATATCATTCACCATCATAACCTTTGATTATATTAGGTTACTTAATTTTTGTGCCTCACACACCCCATCTACTAAAATCAAACAATTTAGTTTGAATGCGACTGAGTAGAAAATATTGAAGTGTAAATTGTTTCAGCTTCATTAAAAACTTTGAAGATTTTGAATGTAATTTGACGAAATTTTATTTTTTTCCCGTTACATGTCCTGAATTCCCGGTTTTTCCCGCTTTTTTTCCCGGTGACTTCGATTTCCCGTCTTTTTCCCGCTTTTCCCGTTTTTCCCGGTTCGGTGGCCACCCTGCTTCTAATACCAATTTCTGCATCTCCTCTTCACGATACATTCTTAAAACACTCAAATACACGACGTTATTCGTTGAAATTAACATTTTAAAGTCTGACTGAATAATCCCTATAGTAGACCCCCTGGGGGTCCATAATAGGAATTTGATTCCCCGTAATCGACACTTTATTTGATTTTATGTTCCGTTTCGGAGCGTTCTTCTTCCCTATTATGGACCCCCTAAAATATTCCTATAATGGACACTCTTTTTTGGGTTTTGTCATACAGATTTAGAGATAAATCACATGATTTTATTTGTCGAAATTTTACCATTTTATTTGCAGTTGTATTGCCATTAGCGTTGTACACGCATATAAAGCTATGAAAATGAATGCAAAGCCTAGAGCAAAATATTTCGTGCAGTGGAGTGTGTCACATGGTCTTCATTAGTACGAGCAGTTTTCTTACTGCTTGTCTCGTAAGCTCTTTGTGCAATGATGATGTACCATATAGAAAGAACATCAAATCAATTCTTTTACCAATGTACCTACAAAGACTATCCTGATATTGAACAGGTGCTTGGAAAAAAATCATACAGATCTAAGCCTTCTGCAACCGCAACTGATTTTTACAGTCATCCACCACCAACAGAACGTGCAGTTCAACCGCAAGCATTGAGCAATATCTCGTATTTTACAATGGGGTGAGCTTGCGGATTATGCCCAGGTCTACCACAGTGATTCCAAGTGGAATGACTGACATGTAAAGTGGATTCATTCACATGCCAATCAAGGCAAGCATCGTTCCGGTTAGCAGAACTCAACCACGGAATCTTCCAGATCTACTCCTCTCTTCTCATCTTCGTAGTCGATTTTCAATTACAAGCAACGACGAGTGCTTCTGTGCTGCATTGAAATAAATGTTGACGCGACATCGGGTCACATCTGAAGACGATTATAAATATTATTATCAAGCTAGTATTATATAAGTGTGGACCCCTTGTTTCTGCAAAGATCTATATATATGTATAGTTTAAGAACTCTCTTCATTTTAGTAATGAATAGACACCGATACTTCCTTAAGACTGGCGGCAAACTCGGAAAAAACTTTTAGATTTTGAAGCTGCAACGTAAATAAATATTGGTCAGTCGAAAATGATTGTGGAGTGACGAAAATCAAAATGTTTAAGCAATACAAAGACCTATTATGTGTAAAGTTGGTTACAAATTTCCATATCTTCCGTGCATACAAGGGCAAAAACCTCGCCGGGAGACTAGGTGGACATAAGAGGCAGACATGGAAAAGGATGGAGTATCGTAGTGGGTCAGAAGGATAAAAGAAACAGATGAAGCGAAAAAAGGTAGCAGAACAGGAAAGAAAAGACCCCACCTCGTAAGAAGACGCAGAAGGGGGAAGCTGTTCTAGTAAAGGCTAACAACGCTACGACGTATGCAGCGCTTCTGAAAAAATAGAGAGATCCGGATCTGAGGGAGTTAGGCGAAAACATAATAAGGACTAGGTGCTAGAACGTACAAGAGACATCGGCACACGTGGTCTTCATATGTCCAAGGTTTGAGGCAATACGAAAGAAAATATCCGGTTTGAGCTTGGAGAATGTCGTCGTGTAGAGAAAAAAGTACGTAGAATGCAGTCGACATGGATTTCTCGCGCATATTATCCGCATTGTAAAGGAAATGGTGTAACGATCAATGAGATCGGTATCGGGAGAAATTCTTTTGTCGGGGAATTCTCCTTCGGCGTAAGGTAGATCCAGACAAAGGTTGCATAACTAAAATTTAACAAATAAACCCATGTACGAGACGAGTCAAAGGCAAAAAAAAATAAACCCCCACACACACATACTCGCAGCTTCGATATACTGAGATACGTTATACGGGAAAAGCCAGAACATATCTTCAAGAGAACATTTTTTTTTACAATGGAAACCTAACTTACCGACTGTGGATGGCGCTGATGGTGCCGATGGTACGGATAATGTCGGTGGCGGAGGTGACGATGAGCTGGGCTCGTTGTTGGTCGTCGATGTTGCGGTTTCCAGTTCGACTGCCTTACGTTTCGGCGAAGGACTGCGGGGATTATCGTGCTGTGACTCCCGCGTCGTTGCTGCTGCCTTTGGTGAGGACGCTGCTGTTGGCGGTGGACTTGCCGATCGTACTGTCGGTTCTGGTTTGTTAGGCCTCTTCAGCTGGGTTGATTGCACCATCGATTGATTGCAAGTATCGCACTGCTCTGGACCGGGTTCTAAGGTTATGAGATGTTTGCATGCTCTGCATGCAGTACAAAGCGTCTCCAAAAAGTCAGAAAGCCCATTGTTCCCCTTCTGCCGGATGCTTCCGGGAATTTTCACCGTGAAATTCTTGCCAGCTGCCGTTACAATATGCACTTCTCCGTCCAGACCGAAAAGTAGCGGAGACAATTGGGAATGATCTTTGGAAGCGGCTAATACCTCTTGTAGGCAAAGTTTCGCCAACGTCTGATGATTCGGAGCGGTTACCATCGATGGTAACTTAGAGCTATTAATGAATGGTCCACCTTTGCACCTACTGTGGAAATGTGCCGTAACTGGGCTGGTTGGGGTCATCGAGTCCGGCTCAGATATCATGGTATAGGAAGAACGTGATGCTTTCGATCGACTTCCGCTTCCGTCCATTTTATTCTTCTGACCCGGTGGTTGCATAGGATGGCAACTTTTAGCACACCAGCCCACGGGAAATATATCCCGCGAATCGTAACGGCACCAATAATCGAATGCCCCCCGCCAACCATCGAATGTTACATGGATTTGATCCTCTTTCACAGCATCCACTGTTGCACAGCAAATCAGTTGCGGGTTTTTCTTATCGACGGCTTCCAGTTTCTGTCCAACCTGAGAGAAGTAAATGTGAGACAATGGATTAGAATTGATTATTTAAAGCTTAAAGTTTGCATATTACCTGAAATAAATTGCACTTCGGCGTTGGTGGCTCCGGCATGAAGATATGGGCCGGAGCCATCGGAGCTCCATTGAGAGTTTTTAACAGAAACGTCGGCCAACTGCTGGCGTTCATACGAAATCCGAGGGGCGGCTGCAGCATCTCTCCCGTTTGTTCACAGTGGCCGATGGGGTGAATTTCCGTAGAATCTACCAGCCGCCAAAAGTCATTCTTATTGTCGCTGCCGTCAAGTCGTAGCCGCAACCGAGAACCAAGCACTCCGACCACACTGGCTATGCAGGTTGAGGTGACATTCCGTGGATCGAGGGCCTCCAGCTTCATGCCTATTTTGAACTCATTCGTAGGCGGTACCAACGCTTGCTTAAAGCATTCAGCTGGAGCCGGGACGCTACCGGATTCGCGCAGATACTCGGTCCAGTCGAACACGTGGAAGCTTTCGTACTGGAAAGGGCCGGTTGTCGTCGTGGTAGTTACCTGTGTACGAATAGCAATACGCATTTAGTTGATTGGAACAAACGACTGATTCATAGGATGGAACTTTTAAGGGAAAAAAAAAATGATTTCTTAAATCAAGGCTGACAAAACATCAACGACTGCATTTTTGTGTCGTCGAATTTGTTAAAAGTTAAGTTTGGAGACGGCGCTACAATTCGGTATGCAAAACTTATATTCCAAATACCAAACAAATACCATTTGACACTAGTTTGGCTCTCCGCCGCCAATTTTAGATGTAGTGCAATGACATGTTATAGGATCTATCATGTTTATATATTTTTTTATTTGTAATTCAGTTTATTTTGTCAAAATTTTGTCGAATTCAAAAATCTAAGGTTAAATGAAACTCCAAATCGTTGACATCAATTCTTCCATAACTAAGATTAACGTAGCAAATGGCAAATGTAATTAAGTAGCATAAGCATAACAAGTTTTGTTGGATTTGGCGGGGAATGTGGGAAAATTTTGAAAGGATTAATTTGAGGTCAGGATTGTCTGTTGCCCAAGGGCTTGACGATCCCTCCCCAGGCCATCTGCGAGTTGTGGGGCTTGCCTAGGATGTGGTGGGGTTTGACAGTGGGCCCTGTTAAATCTCTATAAAAAACTGCATGTATCCGCAAGTGGGCCCCACCAAAGCGACCGTGTGCCGCTCAAAGCGCACAGGCCCAAGTCCTGGTGTTAGGTGGGACGATAAACAGCCCTGACACGACGGCCCTTCGACGAGACAGGAGCTTTGCGCAGGCCCAATCAGCCGCCTGGAAAACCAATCATTACGGACAATATAAGAGGTAATGCGACTCGATATAATCGGCAAAGACCTAGGCGACGAATACAGGATCACGATTGGAAGCTTGGAACATGGAATTGCAAGTCGCTAGGTTTCGCAGGTTGCGACAGGATGATCTACGATGAATTACATCCACAACTTCGACGTCGTGGCGCTGCAGGAGATTTGCTGGACAGGACAGAAAGTGTGGAAAAGCGGGCATCGAGCGGCTACCTTCTACCAAAGCTGTGGCATCACCAACGAGCTGGGAACCGGCTTCATAGTGCTGGGTAAGATGCGCCAACGCGTGATTGAGTGGCAGCCAATCAACGCAAGGATGTGCAAGCTGAGGTTTAAAGGCCGTTTCTTCAACTATAGCATCATCAACGTGCACTGCCCACACGAAGGGAGACCCGACGACGAGAAAGAAGCGTTCTACGCACAGCTGGAGCAGACATACGATGGATGCCCACTGCGGGACGTCAAAATCGTCATCGGTGACATGAACGCACAGGTAGGAAGGGAGGAAATGTATAGACCGGTCATCGGACCGGATAGTCTGCACGCCGTATCGAATGACAACGGCCAACGATGCATAAACTTCGCAGCCTCCCGCGGAATGGTAGTCCGAAGCACCTTCTTCCCCGCAAAAATATCTACAAGGCCACATGGAGATCACCTAACCAAGAAACGGAAAACCAAATCGACCACGTTCTAATCGACGGTAAATTCTTCTCCGACATCACGAACGTCCGCACTTACCGCAGTGCGAATATTGAATCCGACCATTACCTCGTTGCAGTATGCCTGCGCTCAAAACTCTCGACGGTGTACAACACGCGTCGAAGTCGGACGCCGCGGCTTAACATTGGGCGGCTACAAGACGCTAGACTAGCCCAAGAATACGCGCAGCAGTTGGAAGTGGCACTCCCAACGGAAGAGCAGCTAGGCGCAGCGTCTCTTGAAGATGGCTGGAGAGATATTCGATCCGCCTCCGGATCAGAGAAACGACTGGTATGACGGCGAATGTGAGCAGTTAGTGGAAGAGAAGAATGCAGCATGGGCGAGATTGCTGCAAAACCGCACGAGGGCGAACGAGGCACGATATAAACAGGCGCGGAACAGACAAAACTCGATTTTCCGGAGGAAAAAGCGCCAGCAGGAAGATCGAGACCGTGAAGAGACGGAGCAACTGTACCGCGCTAATAACACACGAAAGTTCTATGAGAAGTTAAACCGTTCACGTAAGGGCCACGTGCCACAGCCTGATATGTGTAAGGACATAAACGGGAATTTTCTTACGCACTACGAAGAACACCTGAATGGCGATGTGGCAGACGAAGATGGCGGTATGGTGATGGACCTGGGAGAACGCGCGCAGGACATAATCTTACCGGCTCCGAATCTCCAGGAAATCCAGGAGGAGATTGGCCGGCTGAAGAGCAACAAAGCCCCTGGGGTTGACCAACTACCAGGAGAGCTATTTAAACACGGTGGTGAGGCACTGGCTAGAGCGCTGCACTGGGTCATTACCAAGATTTGGGAGGAGGAAGTTTTGCCGCAGGGGTGGATGGAAGGTGTCGTGTGTCCCATCTACAAGAAAGGCGATAAGCTGGATTGTAGCAACTACCGCGCAATCACATTGCTGAACGCCGCCTACAAGGTACTCTCCCAAATTTTATGCCGTCGACTAGCACCAACTGCAAGGGAGTTCGTGGGGCAGTGCCTGGCGGGTTTTATGGGCGAACGCTTCACCACGGACCAGGTGTTCGCCATTCGCCAAGTACTGCAGAAATGCCGCGAATACAACGTGCCCACACACCATCTATTCATCGACTTCAAAGCCGCATATGATACAATCGATCGGGACCAGCTATGGCAGCTAATGCACGAACACAGTTTTCCGGATAAACTGACACGGTTGATCAAAGCGACGATGGATCGGGTGATGTGTGTAGTTCGAGTTTCAGGGGCATTCTCGAGTCCCTTCGAAACCCGCAGAGGGCTACGGCAAGGTGATGGTATTTCGTGTCTGCTATTCAACATCGCTTTGGAAGGGGTAATACGAAGAGCAGGGATTAACACGAGTGGTACAATTTTCAATAAGTCCGTCCAGCTATTTGGCTTCGCCGACGACATAGATATTATGGCACGAAACTTTGAGAAGATGGAGGAAGCCTACATCAGACTGAAGAGGGAAGCTAAGCGGATCGGACTAGTCATCAACACGTCGAAGACGAAGTACATGATAGGAAGAGGTTCAAGAGAAGACAATGTGAGCCACCCACCGCGAGTTTGCATCGGTGGTGACGAAATCGAGGTGGTAGAAGAATTTGTGTACTTGGGCTCACTGGTGACTGCCGAAAATGACACCAGCAGAGAAATTCGGAGACGCATAGTGGCTGGAGATCGTACGTTCTTTGGACTCCGCAAGACGCTCCGATCGAATAGAGTTCGCCGCCGTACCAAACTGACAATCTACAAAACGCTCATTAGACCGGTAGTCCTCTACGGACACGAGCCCTGGAAGATGCTCGTGGAGGACCAACGCGCACTCGGAGTTTTCGAAAGGAAAGTGCTGCGTACCATCTATGGTGGGGTGCAGATGGCGGACGGTACGTGGAGGAGGCGAATGAACCACGAGTTGCATCAGCTATTGGGAGAACCATCCATCGTTCATACCGCGAAAATCGGAAGACTTCGGTGGGCCGGGCACGTAGCCAGAATGTCGGACAGCAACCCGGTGAAAATGGTACTCGACAACGATCCGACGGGCACAAGAAGGCGAGGTGCGCAGCGGGCAAGGTGGATCGATCAGGTGGAAGATGACTTGCGGACCCTCCGTAGACTGCGTGGTTGGCGACGTGTAGCCATGGACCGAGCCGAATGGAGAAGACTCTTACATACCACACAGGCCACTTCGGCCTTAGTTTGAATAAATAATAATAATTGTCTGTTGCGTGTATAATAAATGATTTATAAGGTAGGACGGGGCAAGATGAGCACTAGGGTGGCTCAAATTAGTATGGGAAAAACTTTTTTCAATTTTTTTGATGGGCCGCCCTCTTATTTGGTTCTTTTTGATGCCCTGATGCTCTGGACAAAATTTCAGCCAAATCGATCAACGTTTGGGCGGTGCTAAACTCGTTGAAAGTTTATATACAAAAATGTATGCAGAAACATCCAAAAATAGTGAATTACAGTTTGACGGCATGACTTACGATGAAGAACTATGATGCTCATTCAGATGTAGAAGAATTTTATACACAATGTTATGCAAAAAATCGCGAGGAGATTAGAGTTTATTAGGCAGGCCGAGGAAATCCTGGAAAGGTAGTGGGTTTTATCAACTCAATTTTGCCGGACTGGGAAAAGACGCGTCTTAGGTTGTTTACTTGATTAATGGTGATAAACCTTCAAGGTGAAGTTAATAGTAATCAGGGGTAGGTATACCACAAAAGTTCAACTCAACGGACGCAGTGTTTCTACGCCCCAACAAAAAAAAGGTCTGTTGAGAAGATTTCTGATTGAAGCGAAAGAAATTTTGGAGGCGTTGCTGCATATGCGCTACGAGCTGAACTTCAGAATATTTCGCTAGTTCTAGAATAGCACTATGGGGCACCCCAAGAATTTTCTCATGAATCATTTCATATCTGTGAACTCCTGCGTATGCTGAGCATATTTTTATGTGCGTATTACCTTTCTCTTGTATGGTAGAATTCAAGACCTGAACTCATGAATGTTTTGAATGAATTAGAATGTCTCCAATAGTATTCCCAACAAATGAATTTCACCACCACATTTGTTTGTGATGTTTTACTCTCCTGTCTGACACGATTTGGTATATTACGTGACAAGATTTCAAAAAATATGACCAGAGGTATGGTCAATAATAAATAAGGAATATATGGCTTTCAATATCGGTAACTACAGTAATAAGATTAATGTGAAACGTTCAAACTCTCTTCTACTTTATATATTTCATTTATCTATCTTATTTTGTGACGTTAGAGCTTGATGGCACTTGATTATTGAAATAATTTGGCTATACATAATAGCAAAAAATAACTAAAAACAGACATTTATGATTCTTTTGAACGCGGGGAGGGATCGAGGAAGCCGGTTCCTAGGTTAAAAAAGTTCGAGGTCATGAAAATCGTTTAGCGCATTACTGAGAACGAGCACTTTAAACGAGGTGAGTGTCGTTCAGGCGTCACAGTAGAATGAAAATTGACAAACTTAAACACAAATAGAAAAACATACTAGGAAGGCGTTAGTAGCAAACACTTTCGTACATAACTGGTATAGAAAGAATTTGCCTATGTTGCTGAAAAGTCATAGTGATAACACCGTTTAAAAATTAACCAAATTCTTTTTTAATTTAACTGATCGTGAACATAAAGGGCATTTAATTTCTCTAAATTTGAGAGGCGATAGTATTTTAAAATTATTCTTAAGTAAGTTAAACTAAGCTGTTTATTAAAAATTGCAACCGATTTATGCAAATAACGAATCCATTAGCAACACTCATAAAGACCTCTGTACCATGAGGTCCTGGAGACTAAACTATCAATAATTATTGTAAGTTTGATAAGAGACATTATTCGTATAAAAACGCATAAACAAAAATACATTTTCTATATTTAGGTGTCAAAAAGGTGGCAAGGTGAATTCGAATAGTTTTCAAAATAGTTGCATGATAATCGTTTCACTAAAAAGCAAAGGAATATCTAATTGATGTAATCCGCCGACACATCCCATTTGAAAACTGACCACCGTGGGGAATTAAAACGGTTGAAAAAAACTCACCGGACTGATTCGGGTCGGTTCTCGTCCAGGCGAATTCCCATTGCTCTTCCGGCCGTTGTTGTTATTGTTGTTGCTGCTGTTGCTGTTGTTATTATTGTTGTTGTTGTTATTTCCATTGATTTTGGAAACCGCCGATGACGTGCCAGATGACGAAGTTGTATTGGCAGCGGCCATTCCCGAAGAGAGGGAAGTCGCTTTCGGGCCATCACAGGAGGACTGGGACGCCGGATGGGCTCCACTGCCAACCGTTGCCTTTTTTTGGTGCTTCTTCATGCAGAATGTCGAGCAGTAGTTCGGTTTCGGTGCATTAGCCCGTATCACATTATCGCACTGGATGCAAGCTCCCTTACTGTACGCTTTTCGGAACTCAAGGATGCAAGTCTCCGAGCAAAATTCCTTCTTACCGTTTTGCGTTGGCAGCACGTACTTGAGAGGATTTTTGTGCTCGCCACACCAAATGCAAGAACTAACACTGCTGCTACTGGAGGATGTTCCGTTGCTCCCCGCAGAGCTACTTCCGCCCGTCAATTTGCGGGGAGTCCTTCCGGAACTGGAATGCCCGTTGCTGTTCCGCCTGTCCGAGCTTGATTCTGTGCCGTTGTTGCCACTGCTGCTGGATATGTTGTTGCTGTTACTATTTGGCGACGAGCTTCCAGATGCGGACATCACAAAACAGTATCCTCTAATTGCTGCTAGCAATCCCACGAAGGTCCTTTGGTATCGACTGACTGCCTCTAATCGATAGGAAGTCGTCCTTTTGAACTACTTGCCCAAAAACGTCAAAATCACAAAATCAAAACAGTCTCGTTCTTGTTCTTCTGGCAAATTCGACACGATTACCATCCCTTTTTCGTTTCATTCACCAGCGGTAATCGATTTCAGACCACTTTTTTCTCTTTGTATGACTCTTCCTTGCGTTTCCCCTGACAGCACTGCCGGAGTTTGTTCACTTGTTTTCTTTTTTCTCACATCGCGGCGCCAAACATTTCAATTTAAATTTTACCAAAACTTGTGCGTGTGCTGCGAATTTTAGCAATACTCACGAGAATTGATCTAAAATTTGCGACGAATTGCGAGTAATTTACGCATTTTATCGGCACCCAAACTGATTAAAAATCCACTTTTTCTTCCACTCTTCTTTCCCAGCGCAGGTTTCCAAACGAAAGTAAACTAGAGATGCTCTGTTACACTGGGGACTACGTGATTGTCGAATAATTTATTCATTTCAAATTGCACTTGAGTTTTGATAAACTTGTAATACTGAACACTGGTTACTTCACAGAAACTTTATATTTATTTTTCCTAGTAAGAAAATATTATCAATTTATTATATTTGTATACAATCCTTAAAAAAAACGCCAACATGTTTAAATATTCTTCGATTCTATTGAAAACAAAAAACGGAGCATCCCTTGTCGAGTCGAAATGAGAGGATGCATTTTGTCAAACTTTATTTATCTTTGCTCTCGCTTTGGCTCCTGTGTAGCGGTTTGCTTGCGTCGAAAGCTTTTGATGCTAGCTCGCTTTACCTAGAAGGCTTAGCGGCGCACAGATTGCAACTTGTCCTGCTTGCACATTTTATGACGCGGTGCCCGTTTTGGCTTTTGCGGCTTCCATCAGGGTTGTGACTTCATCGAGATTTTTGTTTGTTTCTCTGAGGTATACACGGATAAAAATGAAAAAGCTAATTTAGCTTATTTTTTTCCCTGTGTATAAAATAAATTGTAAAATTTTAATCATACTTTATGTTTAGCTTAATTTTAATTTATTTTTAAATTAATTTTATTTGAATACAATAAAACACATATAAAATTAACAAAAGTTTAATTTTGTTAATTTTATATGTGTTTTATTGTATTCAAATAAACAGCACTTTTATTTCGAAATCTGCCAGAATAGCAATACATTTTTATCAAGGGCCTCATACGCCTGTCACTGGCGAACAAAGCTCGTGTACTCTGCATCGAAGCTTAAGAGCCCCGCACATAGCATACGTTTGCGTTGCGTTTGACAGTTTTCCTATGGGAAATGTGTCAAACGCAACGCAAACGTATCCTATGTGCGGGGCTCTTTACACACTTAAAATAGATTTCGCTGTTCGGTAATTTTTTTGACGAAAAACTTCGGTAAATATAAAAAATTACAGTAAGTTCGGCAAACAAGAATAATTTTACCGGATATTGGTAACATTTTACCGAACAAATTGTAATTTCAAAATTATTTGACAGAGTTCGGTAATTAAACTTACAGTACGTTCTGCAAAATCGAAGAAACGCCGTACATGGTAAAATAAATACCGAACAAACTGCAAAACAACTTCTATGTTACAGAACTACGGTAAAGCATCGAACTGTCAAAGCCATTTTTGTTTCATCAGAAATTGTGTACATCTAGCGATCTTCAATACATTTAGAAACGTTGAAGCAGTTTACATCTTTTTCTTTATAAAACATGTTAATATGTTGAAAGGAGCAAGAAAAACAGGTATGTATCATTCTCGGTCAATTTATTTGTGTGTCAACGCAATAATTGCTTGTCATAAGACGAGTCAATCCTACTATCCCAATTATTCCTATCACTTGATATTTTTTTCAGATTCTTCCTTTGGTAAAGCGTTTTTATCGGGAACGTTATGCGCCTTCTACATTTCATCAAAGCGGTACCTATTTCTATGTTGGTCAAATTTGGATCTGAATGTCAATGAAACATGACTTGGTAAGCGATTCTTGTGCCCAATTGTTCCGTATACGAAATCTGTTCCTGATTTTTATGACGTTTTTTTTTTCACCTGATTTTAATTGCAAAATTAAATAAATAAAGAGCAGTAATGTTTTGAAACTAGTGTGTATTTTATTTTATAAATACTGAAAATATCAAGCAATAACATTTTTTCATTCAAAAAAGTAAACCGAAACGTTCGGTAATTTTTCTTTTCGAATTACTGAACTGTACGGTACTTTTTGACAGATCATCACAAAATAAAACTACCGAACGAACTGTAAATCCTATTATTTACCGAACTGATTACCGAACGTTCAGCTGTTGAAAGTTCGGTAAAAAATTACCGTACATTGTAAAATATTCTAAGTGTGTAGAACCGGTGTTAGGGCGCAATCGTTAATGCGAACATTTTTATATTCGGTTAGTTACTGCAAATAAATTCTTTTTCGAGTCCCTATAATCAAGCAGGTATCTCAAGCATACCACATCGTTATAATGCTGCATGATTGAGTGTTTAATTTTGTTAAAATATCGAAAACAAAAGTGTGCATAAAAATTGCCTCGCCATAACAAAAAGGTGGTAGAGAATTAACACTGTTGTTTACAGTTTAGAACCAAATCCAGATGTCGCACATGTTGGGGTAGGGATTCAGTGCTCCGCCTTCCCCCCTCTGATTTTTATAAGCACTCAAAAGCTAATTGAGATTCTCACGTCCAAATGTGTGAGTGGCGATAAAAGGAAAACAAACACTCCCAGATGGTGCAACTCAGCAAAGATTGGGTAAAAATGAGTATATTTCCATATATTTTTTGACTCTTTTGAAACCATTGTGATGACCCGATCATTTTTGAGGTTATGAGCAGAAGGAAAACAAACATGTTTTTACACATGACGAATTGCACATTAGTGTGCGAGCGCTAAACGTCACTCATCTCTATAAGCCATTTTATGAGACAGATTCGAACAGCTGATCGAAATTTTGAGTGGACGGCTCGGTCTTTGTTTTGGTAAATTTGCATGTAAACCATCATCATTACGTCATCATCATCATCATTTCATTTCATTTTCGCAAATGTTCCTTGTAAAATGTAAATATTAGTGTTTGGTCTCCTGTCATTTGAGCTTTTTATAAAATGGCTTACACTGGCGGAAAAAACATTTCGATTTTCATAAGCGTTGCCTTATGAAACCTTATGAATTCATTTTATTTTCATTTCATAAGGCACCAATGGAGATCATAAGGCTGCGTTATGAAATTAGTAACTTTTTCTTATGTAAAATATTCATAAGGCATTCTTATGAACAAACCTTGTTCATTTCAACGTTCATTTTGGCAGTTGTCAAACAAATTATCGCGCGCATCAGTTCGATTTTTTCATCCAAAGGAACAATTTTACAGAAAACTCTTGAGCCCTAGCCGAATGATTCTAATTTTAATAATCCAGTAAAATATCGCCGGAAAAGGTCTTATGGAAAAAGGTTTTACTAGAAATATATTTAAAAAATGTCAATAAGTTTATCATACATATCCTTTCACAGCGTTCATGGCCAATAACGCATCAGCACCTGTGCCGCCTCAATCGCGAAAACATTTTCTAAAACCTGGCAATAGTGTCTCCTCAACTATGCTGACTATAATTCCAGAAACTGTCCAGAAGCTCATCAGATATATCTGAACCCATCGATCTTTATCTCGAAAGAAACGGATTCAAACGCCAAACGATTCAGAGTCAACCGACTGTACCGATGATATTTCCAGGAATAATGAATTCCTGCAGAAAAATTGGATCTATATCATATGCGCAGTTCTCAAAAAAAATCGCCTACGTTACCCGTTTAGTAGGTAGCGGAAATCCGGCGAACATGTATAATATTCTTTTCGGATGTCAATTGCTTAGCAAACATTGAGATGGTGCTCGCTGTCTCCAGGCATGCTGTACAGTGAATTACTCATCAGACTGACAACGCACAGGAATAAAAATCTCACTGCAGTGTAGACATCAGAATCGAATGGAATCAATGTTCTCAGTGAGCTCACCTGTCACTTCCAGTCCGGAGGATATTGTGTTTGGGCAAGCTTCATCAGTTGTAGCAACCCTAGTATTTCTAATCAGGTTGTATGTTTCTTCGGCACCTGTACTTGATGATAACGCGGAAGAGCTACCGTTTGTTTGTTGTTAGCGTGCATTTTCATTGGTCGTACGGAACGGTACCGGATTATGAAAGGTGAATCCAGTTTACTTCCGCTGGTTGTTGAGTGGTGTGCAATCGACCGTGAAAGTGACACAAGACACTGGATACTGGTCCATTTCGAAAGTTTCTGGGAAGGACTTACGCTGTCGAAAATACGTCCAGCGCTCACTTACTTTTTATATGATTAGGAATGCATCACTTCGGACCCATCGGCCTTGTCGTTCTCCATTGCCGGACCGATGTTTTACCATGCCATCACTAGGCCATCACTCTGTAAGTAGGTAAATATGGTTTAAATCACCACGAATTCAGCTTGAATCTCCCTTTCTCATGTTTTAGCAAAAATACTAAGCGCATCAACACTATAGGGAATGGTGTTATCAAATTGATTCGACCATTTCACCACAAACGTAGGTAGTGGGCGATATCACCGAAGATCCGAATAAAAAACGCATCAGTTGCTGAAGATCATTAAAGACGCATCAGTTGCAACTTAAAGTGTTGTCTCCGTGGTAGCTTACGACACCGAAGTTCAGCCACCCGCATCTTTAGCCTATTCCTAGTGTTTATAAAGTATGTGAAGAGGAGGAGGTCCGGACAGATGACTCGGAAAAAGGACTTCAGAAAAAACCATTTAGGCAGATCAACAGGTCCAATACGATGAACGGATGCAACAAAATAGGTAAGATTCAGAGGTTTTTCTTTAAATGTAGAATTATAACAAGCTTCTATTTAATTATAGGAAGGAAATGAAATTGAAGAAGAAAAAATTAGCCTTTGTAATCTTTCGAAACTACAGAAAAGCTCTAAAGCTTCGTCGTCGAACAATGTGTCCATTAAGAATAACATCTCGGACGTTAAAATCATTAACCAGGAAATCAAGAAGGTACAGAAAATATCGGTAAGGTCGTACACTAATTACGTACTCACTTATGGGGGAGGGGGGGTCTGTCATTTTCTTACGTTCCATATAAATAAAATATGATTCGTATGGGGAAAATCTTACATGGGGGGAGGGGGGTTGAAAACCCCAGAAAAAATGCTTACGTAATTAGTTTACGGCCCCTAAGCACTAAGCAATGTAACGTAATAAATTACAAACGTAATACATATAATTTTATATATCATTAACTGCATTATTTCTTATCCATTTTAGTTAAATTACATGACGCTGCTATGGTAGCTTGCTGTAGCTGAAGCTTTATTGTGACCCGAAATTGAGAACCTTCTTGGAAGATGGAAAATTTAGCTGCCACAAGTCCTGGAAAACTAGTTCCTTCAGTTTGTTTAGCTGCTTGTGAAGGACAGCATCCGGCATTTGCTTTGGGATTAATAATTAGTTGGGTTGGGTCAACGAATTAGTTGGCTGCTTCAGCATTCTTTCCCTAGATCCATTACATTGCACTTGCGATAACTCGACACAAACGATATAGCTTGAATTAGTATATGGGTCGCCCATCCTAAACGTTTTTGCCTTTCTCGTACAACAAAGTTGTACCGAAAGGCTATCATTTCACTTCAAAATCGAACTTTTTATAGAAGTCTCGGAGACCCATGATGTTATATACCAATCGACTCAGCTCTTCGAACTGAACAAATGTCTGTCTGTCCGTGTGTATGTGTGTGTGTGTGCACACGAAAACCGAAAAACATTAGCCAATTTTTCATATAGTAATTCTTAACCGATTTTCTCGCAATATGTTGCAATCGACAGGGGACAAAGCCTTGTTGATCACTATTGAATTTGAAAACGATCGACCATTGCGTTTAAAAGTTATTAAGAAAATGGATTTGAATTATATAAGCGCCATATAAGGTTGGTGTCTTGGCTAAATTCGAGAAAGGCAGTATCACCACTCGGTGAATTAAGTTGGGATGAATATGATGTTCCTACAACAGTTTAGTGTATACCATAAAAAATGAGATTGATGTGCGGCTTACAACAGCGGACCTAACCGATTTGCCACTCTTCACCGTTTGCACAGACACATTTCATTGGTCTACAGTAATTTTCTCTGTTCCAATGGCAGTGATACGGTATTGTAATTTATCCGTAATGAATCATAGATGATAATGTTCTTGTATTCGGCAACTGAAATTTGAGCTTGTTCGCATATTAGTGCCGAATATGTTACTCTGTGCAGGTATGTCTGTCCATATTGCCCCATATAGAGTGATTTTGGAAAAAAAAGTCAACAAGGCATTGAACATGGCCCAGTTTGCCGCTGATAGGCATATGGTTTCATCCAGATAGGTATAAAGACAACACCTCAAAGTTCCGTTCCGTTAGATTTTCTGGAGACGATATTAACTTCTAGAATCCTGATTATCATTATAAAATTCCTCAGCTCTCAGTCTAAATATGTGATTCCTTTTGCTTTAAATGCTTCGAATAAAGATATAATCATTTAATAAAATCCATATCATGCCATTGTTTTTTATTTAAAATTTTATTATTATATAAAATAAATCTAAAATATTTTCATACTTAGTAAATAAGTATTTCATAACTCATATTGTTCGAATTTCATAAGGTTTATCAATGAAAATCTAAAAGCAACTTTATGAAAAACATATGCTTCATTATGGGAATAATTCATTTGGGTTCATCCAGTTCAATAGGCAACCTTATGATTTTCAATCAATCTTCTTGTGGCTAAATTTCATAAGGTAAGTTTATAAACTTCGAAAGGTTTTTTTCGACAGTGTACACGCTCGCCCAGCTGAACTCAAATTTGGGTCAGTTTAACTCAAAATCGGAAAAACTGGCTCAAGACAAAATTGAGTTAATGACCTGTTACTCAATTTTGAGTTCCCTTGGAAGATATTTTATTTTGAGTTGCATTCACTCAATTTCATAAAATCGGATATTTATGAATTTGAGTTTGTCATACTAGAAAAAAATGTTTTCGTTTTTTATTAATTGCATCAAGGATAATTCTGGTGACGGTTAATAAACATTTTATTTCTTATATCAAATGCTACATTGTGTTAATGTTATAAAGCTTATATAAATCAAGTAATAAATGCATTATAGGCAGGAAGTCGAAGGACGAACACGTAGCCTGGCCTCAATTTCTAGAGCATGATGTTGTCGCTTCGAAAGGCTTCCCTTTCCTCAGAAGTTTGCAGAAGCAGAACTGCGATAGCTGCAAGAAAATAGATATAACAGATTTTAAATCAAATTGACTATTCAATCGCAATCAAAACATTTTGTAATACACATTTGAGATACAAAATATTTATAAAATTCTTCAACACTTACCGAAAAAACATTTGAGATAGTTGCATGTTCGTCTTAATCTGTCCTTTTTATTATCCGTAAAAACTAATGCAATGAACATATCTGCAAACTGAACAATGATATCAAGAATGATACAATGAAAAATGGAGTGATATAACATTTTAAAGAATGGTTACTCACGTTTAATAATTGAATTTGATTTCTGGCTTATCATCTGCAACCGGACTTCGCCATTTTTCAGAACTTTTCTCGGTGAACTCAATTTTGAGTTTCCCACTTATTTATATTTATTTGAGTAAAAGTCACTCAAATTTATAAATCACGGTTACTCAGCGTTTGACGTCTCGAAGGAAGTTATTAATTTGAGTTAAATCGACCCAAAATTGAGTTCAGCCGGACGAGCGTGTATAACAATATCTTCTAGCGCTTCTAGCTAAGGGTATTGTCGGCGTAGCACCAAGTTAGAATTCGGAAGTCAGGACTTCCGAACCGAACTTTCTTCCGAAGTTTTATTTGTCAAACTAATTGATGCGTTGTTTAGCGCATCTTTAGGCGAATCCAGCGCACTACTTCCGAAGTTGGGAAAGTTGCCTGTATCTGGAGAAAAATCCAACTTCGGTATAAAAAGCGGTATAAATTTATTCCGGATAGACAATATTGAAACTAATGAATCTGTGACAAAAGGTTGAAAGGACAAAAGGTCGAAAAGACAAAAGGTCGAAAGGACAAAACGTCGAAATGGACAGAAGGTCGAAAGGACAAAAGGTCGAAAGACAAAGATGGTCGAAAGAGACAAAAGGTCGAAATGGACCCTATGGTATGGGGCCCTCTTTAGCCGTGGCTTAAGGGTGGATGGGTTTGATTCCCGGTGCCGGTCTAAGCAATTTTCGACTTGGAAATTGTCTCGACTTCCCTAGGCATTCAAGTATCATCGTGTTAACACAGACAAACAGACATAACACATTGAACATTTACCCATCAAATTCATCGTCGTTCAAACACTAACGACATCTGTTGATTTCAGTTAGTTGGGCAAATCACGAACCAGATGGCGGTAGTGAGCAAACGTCAATCTCGAGCAAGAACGAGTGATCGATTGGCCAACTAATGATTATTTGAATTGACCAGTAAATCAGTGAACGATGGAAATTTGACGAGTGTTATGTCTGTTTGTCTGTGGTTTTAACCTATACGAATGCTGAAATAGTAATTTTGCTTAGAAACTTCGCAGTTAATAACTGTGGAAGTGCTTCATGAACACTAAGCTGCGAAGTGGGGGATGTAATGCCAATGAAGAAGCAGAAGACTTAGTGCACGTTGGTTCTCTACGACATTTTTCCTAACATTTGCTCGTTGTTTTTTTAGATGGACCTAAGATTTTTGCTCGAATTTGAACGAATATCGGGTGAATTTTTCAGGCCGGTTCACACACACACACACACTTAACTCATTTCAAAGTATTCGGTTAATTTTATCGAAATCTCAACAGCAGATTTGTTCGGTAATTATTTTACAGATTTTTTGTATTTTTTTCCATTGTTCAACTGTGCCGAAAATCAGTAAAATTATTTGAAGAACAGTGAGTTCTGCTGTTGAGCTTGAGATTTCGGTAAAATTTTACCGAATTCGGTGATTTATTTTAAGTGCAATTTTTCGGCTTTTTTTGCGACAAAAAACGAGATTCATTTTTTTAATGTGTAGGTAATATTAGAAAATAAAATTTCGAATAGTAATATTGTGTTTATTATACAGTAGAAGAAAAGTCCAACCCCGTACTGCTTACCGCTTTTAATAAGGGACCGACTGTTTACTTCGATGACATTTACTTCCAGGGTGCAGCAGCCGTAAAAAGTGTAGACAACAACCTTCCGTGCACCATGTTTACGGTACTCGTCACTGAGTGGCGATACCGGCGTTTCTATCTGTGTTGTTAAGCCTGCTACTCTATGTTCTGAGATTTTCACAATTTTCACCATGAGCTCATGGAAGAATGGTAGTTGGAAATCGATAAAATGTATGGGAAAATCAAGTATTTTGCAAATTTATGGAAAATGGTGGTGTTTTAGAAGAAAGTAGTGAAAAGGAATGAAGTATGAGGTGAAAAGATTATCTCCTGCACTTAGTTTGCACTGAGTCTAATAGTGATGAAATTTCAATTTTACTACCATTGAAAAAACGCCATCTCTTGCATTAATCGTTTTGACTGGTACCTTATTAAATTGCTTTTAGAATTTTTGAGAAGAGTTTTAAAAACTTCTCCGTATGGTTTCCCGTGGAGTTTTTTTTTGATTATCATCTTTCTGCTAATTTTTCTTCGTGCAACATCAAAGCGCCATTGAAGTTCTGAAAATGTATTGCGAGAGTTCGGCTACGCGCACGGTGCTGGGAATTTAGTTTTATCAGTATACCCACTAAGCTGCGGAGGACGATGGAGGTCCTTTATAGCTTAGTAGGGAAAGCACCTGTCTTGCGTACTGGTTTCGTGGGATCAAACTCCACCGAAGGGTGTGCACTTCCAATACCTTTTCCGAACTAAATCTATCACATGTTGAGCATATGCAAATCGAATTTCAGACATAGTAACAAAAATCGTTGCAATCTTCTATTGCAAAAATTAGCACCTTGTTACCTTAGTATAAATTAGGTTAAGTTTAGTGTAAGTTAAAAACGTAATTCCTAAATGGTTCAATAATTCAATAAAAGGAAAAATCCTAACTGCCAGAGGCAATTGAAATGTATTAATAATAAATACAAATGTATCAAAGCAAATGAGGATGAGAGTGTTAAGAAATCCAGGAATACCTAGTCTAAGAGATGAATGCATATAAGATAATTAGCAAATCATATTAGTTAAAAAACCGAGTTAAAAATTAGACAAAAAATTGAATGTACAGGGATTGTCATCAAGTTACTATTTATCATTATATTTAATAACATGAATGGTGTAATCTGAATAGGCTATTAGTTTTTTGATGCGCGAAACAAAACACAAGAGATCAATAAAATTATAATACAGTCGGGATTCGCTGGCTGGGATTTCAATACTTGGGCCACTTTTTAGTTGGGCCTCCGCTGGTTGAGTCATGGCCCAACTAAAAAGCAACCGTACGTCAAAATTCAATGTAAACACGGAAAACGGAAAACGGGATTGGGCATCACTGGACATCATTTGTGATGTTCAAGTCGAAATACACGTGTTCAAATGGCTGTCAGTTGGCCCAACTAAAAAACCGAATTGACGATTAAAGGTTGCATGAAGAAGAAGAAGTCGAAGGATGATATTTGAAAAATATTGCATGGGGAAGCATACGGGAAGTTTTTTAAAACTCTTCTAAAAAATTCTAGAAGCAATTTAATTAAAAACGGTTAGCAGTACGGGTTTGGACTTTCCTTCTACTGAATAATAAACGCAATTTTTCGTTTTCCAATTTTTGTTTTTATGATATCATACTTGATACACAGTATAAGAAAAGTCCAACCCCGTACTGCATTCCGTTTTTAATTAAATTGCTTCTAGAATTTTTGAGAAGAGTTTTAAAAAACTTCCCGTATGCTTCCCCGTGCAATATTTTTCAGATATCATCCTTCGACTTCTTCTTCTTCATGCAACCTTTAATCGCCAATTCGTTAGTTGGGTCGAGGTCGTGGCCCAACCAACGAATCGCGACTGTAGAATGTATCAATAATATTTATGTTAATTGTGTTGTAAGTACAAGTAAGCTGCCGTCTTAAATATAGCTTCCGGGGAATATCATTTGATACTCAGCCGCTGGATGCCAGAACAGATGCTGTTGGAGCCACACCTCCTTGGTGAACAGACGCTCGACCAGTCGGGTCAAATTTGTTTAAAGACCCACCCAACACCAGGACTAGGCTAGTGCGCTTTGAGCGGCACACGGTCGCTTTGATAGGGCCTGCTTGCGGACACATGCAGCTTTTTATAGAAGTTCAACAGAGCCCACTTTTGAACCCCACCACATCCTAGGCAGACCCCACAGGACGCACACCCTCACTCTAGCTGATGTCAGAAGGACAACAGTGCCCAGGCTACACTACAAGCTAAGTACGCAACCCTTAGCTTGCGGTCAATTGGGTTGTTTAGCAGAAAAAAATATGAGGTTTTCTTCAGTTCAACGTAAAGAGCATGCTTTTCTGATCTCCAACATATTTTTATTTTGTTGGTAATTTTTTTATTTTTTCATAGAATGACAGTTGGCCCATGCAGCATAAGAACAAGTTATTTTGTCCCATATAAATTTAAAATACAAATTAAAAATAGTTTCGGGTCTCCAAAAATTCTGAAAAATTGGGTTTTTGCTCAGTTTTTTATGCACATTCAGAATATGTGAAAACATACATACCTCTAAATCCAATTGTCATCAGAAGACCCGTGGAAGCGTGAGTATTGAGACTTGTGAGGACCAGAGCTATGTTAGGCGCTCCTTCCCGGATGTCAACTCACCATTTCGTAGCCTAATTGCGTATCATCTCAATTGATTATTAGTATACATAATGTCAAACCTAGGAACAAAAGCTACATCTAAATATGTGTATGTCTACAAAAATATTAATATGAAGCAAATTCTTATAACAAAATGTAAAAACATTAATTGAACTAGGATCCTAGCTGTTATATTAATAAGGACTGTTGGAAATTGATACTTTAAAAGCAGCCCATTATTGCTCTCATTCTGATTAACATATTGGATATGTACTAGTTATTTTAGGCAGGATCATACACTCACAAAAACTCCGCATTATATTCATGAGTTCACACATGGTGTTGTAATTCAACAATTTGTAGAGCTTAGAATATCATGAATTAGAATCCATCTCCTATTCGTTTGAGAACCACTGATAAGAACGCAGTTTGCAATATTTGATTGTTAGATAATTATTGCGTTATCAGCTCTTTCGTCAGATCCCTTTGATCTTTCCTTTGTACTTTTTCGGTAGCTATAGAGTCTAGACCGGTCACCCTCGTTCTGTGCAATAAAGTTCTGAAGTTGTATATCGTGCTTTGCCTTGGTTCAATAAATTAATAGTTTAATTGACTCCTAAATCCGCGTCCTGTGTTAAAGTGAATATTTCCGAAAGTAAGCTCGTGATTCGATACCCTGACGTAACATTTTGGTGCCGTGACCAGGATCACGAGTGCATATTCTTTGGATTCACTGCGACACTTGTGCCAAACCTAACCCAACTTTCGCTGTTTGGAGAGATTTTGCTGATAGCAGTACCTGCTCAAAAAGTACAAGGCCTGTTGGATACAGGCTCCATGTGAGTATCTGTCCAACTAATTATACTGTTTCGAGAGGTACTTCTGGGTCTTTTTCGATCATTCAGAACTGTGCACGTGTTGGAACCTAGAACGCCCATCGGTACATCATCGGAGCAGCCATCTTGTATGCGTATTCCCTGGTACACCCACCCCAACGGACTGTATTTGAAACTATAGTAAATCCTCCACTGGATACCATCCACCCGATAGTCCCATTCCCAAGCTCACCCAAGAGAGCGTTTCGGTTCGGCGTTAGCAACTGTTCATCTTCGCTTGGCAGCGACAGCGACGTCGTTAGTTCCAGTATTTCAATTAATTACAAGGCCTGTCTTTGACCGGGCACAGGTGAGTGTCGGTCCAAACCTTACCATCAACCAAAAGGTGCTTCTTGTGTGTCCCGTACATTTTAGCCTCCAGTGACATCACTTCATCAGCATCATGGCGGAGAAGAAAATGAAGTCTAAGGAGCTGAAGAGGAAAAATGCGATGGATTCCATGAAACGCATAGACGATTTCCTAGCCAATTTTAATGCGGAGCGGGACATACATGAGATCGGAATACGTCTTACTAGATTGGATAAACTCATGGAGGCATTTGAGTCAATCCAAAGCGAATACGAGGCGTTTGATGATTCACCAGAATTTGTGGCGGCGAATGCGAAGGTAAGGGCTAAGGTGGAAGAGCAGTATTTTCGGGTCAAAGGTGGCCTAATGGCGAAGGATACTCCCCCTCCCAACCCAGTGCAACCCCTGAATCAGCAAGTAGCTCCAGCTATTGCTCACGTAACCGGTGTAAAGCTACCAACTATCGATCTTCCTCGGTTTGACGGCGACTTAAACGAATGGTTGACCTTCCACGACTCGTTCTCCTCCCTAATTCACTCATCGCCAGAAATTCCCTGCATACAAAAGTTTCAATACTTGCGATCTGCTTTGAGAGGCGACGCCTTGAAGTTGATTGAAACCCTAACAATTACTACTAATAATTACGCGGTCGCATGGGGAGCTCTTCTTGATCGTTATTCAAACCCCTATCTACTCAAGAAGAAGCATTTGCAGTATTTGACAACCCATACAAAAGTTTCGGGAAAGTCTCCATTGCCGCTTCGGAATGTCGTAGAAGATTTTCAACGCCATGTGAAAATTTTGAACCAGCTGGGAGAACCTACCGCACATTGGTGTAGTCTTCTAGTTCAATTACTCTGTGCTCGGATCGATGATCATTCTCTGAAAGAATGGGAAGAATTGGTGTCCGGAAATCAAGATCCGACCTACGACAACCTTATCCAGTTTTTAACAAGAAAAATTCGTACCTTGGAATCGTTGCATATTTCGGCAGAACAACCTAACTCGTCTTATCAAGGAAAGCACTATCCCCCTGTCAAGCAAACAAAGCAGCAAACAACACCTTCTCCTAAAATCAACTCCTATTCGGCGGTGGAACATCATCAACCCAGGTGCCTTGCTTGCAGCGATTGCCATCCTTTGGTCAAGTGCCCGGTTTTCGAAAAGATGCAATTGAAGGATAGGTTGAATTTGGTCAACACAAAACGCATCTGCAGTAATTGCTTCCGGAGCAATCATTTCGTACGGAATTGCTCGTCCAACTTTTCGTGTCGATACTGTCAAAAGCGGCATCACTCGCTCCTCCATCCTGGATTTGATTCGGCATGTACGAGTACTGGAAACTCTATATCCAACTTCGATTCCGGCCGATCAGTCCCTACTCCTCAGAACGTCAATACGATAAACAGCGAAGCAACGATTAGTGCGACTGGTGGTGCAGCTTCACTTTCATCAAACAGCGTGGTGGAATCCCGTAGCGTGAATATTTTCCTCTCAACCGTCGTCGTCAAGGTGTTGGACAGTTATGGCAACGAACATTTGGCGCGAGCACTATTGGATAGTGGCTCGCAATGCAGTTTGATGAGCGATCGACTTTGTCAGCAGCTTCGCCTGATTCGTCATCGGGTAGAGCAACCTATTCTTGGTGTTGGTGAATCTCAAATTCGAGCAGTCTGCTCGGTCAAAACTGAAGCTAGATCGAGAATCGGAAATTTCTCCATTCCTCTCAACTGTTTGGTGCTTAAACGATTGACGTCCGATCTCCCGCTGTTAATATCCCGATAACCACATGGAATATTCCCAATCATATTGCTCTCGCTGATCCAGAGTTCATTGTACCTCGTAAGGTGGATCTCCTCATTGGTGCGGAATACCTTTACGCAATCCTGCAAGGAAGGCGGATGCAACTAAGCCCTCAAGCGCCAATACTCGTCGAAAGTAAATTTGGATGGCTCGTTTCCGGAAAAGCCTCTTTTGTTCCCAATCCCCAAGCCATGGTATGCTGTACGTCTGTTCTTGAGTCTTTAAACCAAAATATTGAAAAATTCTGGAAGCTTGAAGAGCTGGACACAGCGCTTCTATCCCCCACTGAGCAGTACTGCGAGAAGTTTTATGATACGATCTCAAGGAATGAAAATGGGGGATACATTGTTAGGTACCCTAAAATGGACAATTTTCCAACCATGATTGGTGAATCGTTTACCAACTCCAAACGTAGATTGGAATGTTTGGAGCGCAAGTTAGACAAAAATCCCATCCTGAAGGAAAGATATCATGCATTCATTTCCGAGTTTATTGAATTGGGGCACATGCGAAAGATATCCGTGGATGAACCAGAACCATCCACAGTTTGTTACATTCCTCACCACGCCGTTCAGAAGGAGTCTAGCACAACTACGAAAGTGCGGAGCGTATTTGACGCTTCTGCAAAAACCAGCTCTGGCTTCTCGTTGAACGACTCCCTGCTTGTTGGACCCGTCATCCAAGACGAGCTTTTGGATATTGTCATCCGATTCCGAAGACACAAGGTGGTTCTGTTGGCCGACATTGAGAAAATGTACCGGCAGGTTGAAATTCATCCCGACGATCGTGCCCTGCAACGTGTGTTATGGCGTTTCAACAAATCTGATCCGATAACTAAATATGAGATGACCACTGTAACCTACGGATTATCCCCATCCTCGTTCCTCGCCACACGAACACTGCATAAACTAGCCGAAGATGAAGGTGAATTATTTCCCCTTGCTTCATCAGCATTGAAGCAAGATTTCTATATGGATGATTTTATACGAAGCGAAGAAGAAATATCGTCGGCAACGAAACTGCGGAAGGAGATGGACGAACTGCTCAACCGTGGGTGCTTTCATCTAAGAAAATGGTGCTCGAATTTCCCGGAGGTGTTAGAAGGAGTTCTACCTGAAAATTTGGCCAACCCAACTACCAAAACTTTTGATCCAGAGGAAGCGGTAAAGGCATTAGGGATAACTTGGGAGCCGGCCTCCGATCAATTTCGTTTCGATGTTAAACCCTTCGCTATGGATGATGGACCCACTACCAAAAGCAGAATTCTATCTGTAATTGCTCAACTTTACGACCCCTTGGGACTGATTGCACCCGTCGTAGTCCGCGCTAAAATATTGATGCAGCTCCTTTGGACAATCCCGATCGATTGGAATGACGAAGTACCTTTAGAAATCCGAACTGTCTGGCAGCATTTTGTGGAGGAGCTGACGCTGCTATCTAATTTTCACATTAGTAGGTTTGCCTTTGACGTGGGGGAAGTGCAACTGCATTGCTTCTCGGATGCATCTGAATCAGCGTATGGGACCTGCATCTACGCCCGGACAGCAAAAACCAACGGTGCAGTGAAGGTGATGTTAATTACTTCCAAATCGCGCGTGGCTCCACTGAAGAAACGCAGCATTCCTAGGCTGGAGCTGTGCGCTGCTCAATTAGGAGCAAGGTTGACATCGAGAGTTATAACAGCACTGAAACTAAAATCCGTAGCTACCTTCTATTGGACCGACTCGACAGTGGTGGTACACTGGCTACGTTCACCACCACAAACCTGGAAAACATTTGTGTCGAATCGAATTGCAGACATTCAAACCCTAACCAACAGTTCTTCATGGCTTCACGTACCCGGAGTAGACAACCCAGCTGATTTAGTCTCTCGTGGAATGACCGTTCCACAATTTTTGTGCAGCAAGAAGTGGATACATGGACCCGACTGGTTGGGAGGGGAGGAGAAAAATTGGCCGACACGAAACACCGCCGAGGCTGCACTACCTGATGTGGAGAATGAGCGCAAATCAACCACATTTTTGATCCAAAGCCCATCAGCACCCAATCCGTTGTTCAACCGTTCATCTACGTATAATCGCCTTTTACGATCCACCGCTTATTGTTTACGTTTTATTCGCAATGCAATGAAGGGACAAAGAAATCCATCCATTACGCTTGCACCGAAAGAGATAGAGGCAGCCAGAGATTGTTTGGTGAAAGTTGTTCAGGCCGAATGTTTCAAGGCAGAACTATTGCTGCTTCAAAAAGGGAAACCGGTTGCTAGAAGCTCGAGTCTAAAACTACTCAATCCATTTGTGGACTCATCCGGTATAATACGAGTTGGTGGCCGGTTGAAATTATCAACAGAGTCGTATACTACCAAACACCAAATACTGCTACCAGGCTTCCACAGATTCACCCGATTGTTATTACTGTCTTATCATCGTAAATTAATACATGGGGGAATTTCGCTTACGCTTGGCGTAGTGCGCAATGAATATTGGCCTACTAATGGCAGAAGGGCAGTGCGTAGCGTAATCCGAACGTGCTATAGATGTACGCGTGCGAGTCCTCGCACACTGCAACAACCCGCTGGACAGCTTCCCCTTGCTAGAGTATCCCCTAGTCGCCCGTTCGCATCCACTGGGATCGACTATTGTGGTCCCGTGTTTGTTAAATCCATTTTTCGGAAATCTGCTCCCACAAAGGCTTATATTGCTTTATTCGTATGCTTCAGTATAAAAGCAGTGCACATAGAGCTGGTAGGAGACTTGTCTACGAATTCGTTCCTCTCTGCTCTCCAACGTTTCATTGGAAGACGCGGTAAACCCAGCCATATCTACTCAGACAACGCCACAAATTTTGTCGGAGCAAAAAATGAACTCCACGCCCTGTACCGAATGCTCTCCAATACCAACGAAGTCAATCGTATTTCTACCTCTCTCGCAAATGAAGGCATACAGTGGCACACGATACCTCCTCGTGCCCCTAATTTCGGAGGCCTCTGGGAGGCCGGTGTCAAGGTAGCGAAAAAACATTTGCTTCGTCAGTTAGGCAGTACCTCTCTACTGTACGAGGATCTTGTGACGATACTGGTGCAAATTGAAGGAGCGATGAATTCAAGACCGCTGGCTCCGTTATCAGAAGATCCTAACGACATTCAAGCCATCACTCCGAATCATTTTTTGATTGGCTCGCCCCTGCAAGCCTTGCCACATCCAGATATGACGACTGTTCCTGTAAACCGACTAAAAACCGCTACGATGTTATCCAGCAGAAGCAACAGCTGTTCTGGTACCATTGGCAGACGGAGTACCTGAAAGAACTGCAACGATTGTCTACCAGTAATCCACTTCGCGTTGAGTTGAAGATTGGCCAAGTGATGATCCTGCAAGACCAACTGCAACCCCTGTACGGTGGCCACTGGTTCGCATAGTAGAGTTGCATCCTGGACAAGATGGTGTGATACGGTGGTTACTGTTCGCACCCCTACCGGTGCGGTAATGAAGCGAGCTGTGACGAAACTGTGTCCGTTGCCTACAATGGACGAGGAAGAGATGAGCTACATAGAGAAAGCGACGGGTTCAAGCCCAGCTGACACCGTCGTGGAATCTTCGAAGCAGCAGTGAGTAGAATAAGATGAGAAACTATTATATGAATTCGAATGAACTAGATTAGTTGTAGTGAAATTTGTAGTGAAATGATAAATTTCAGGTGGCCGGTGTATGTTGTAATTCAACAATTTGTAGAGTTTAGAATATCATGAATTAGAATCCATCTCCTATTCGTTTGAGAACCACTGATAAGAACGCAGTTTGCAATATTTGATTGTTAGATAATTATTGCGTTATCAGCTCTTTCGTCAGATCCCTTTGATCTTTCCTTTGTACTTTTTCGGTAGCTATAGAGTCTAGACCGGTCACCCTCGTTCTGTGCAATAAAGTTCTAAAGTTGTATATCGTGCTTTGCCTTGGTTCAATAAATTAATAGTTTAATTGACTCCAAAATCCGCGTCCTGTGTTAAAGTGAATATTTCCGAAAGTAAGCTCGTGATTCGATACCCTGACGTAACACATGGATTTTTGCAATGGGGGTAGCGGAATGGATTCCATATTTTCGACACATACATTCCATGCACCCGCATGCTTTGCATGAGTTTTCACACATACTATCCATGTGGGTCATAGTATCCATGTGTGAATTTGTATGCAATTAAGTATGTGCCGACGCATGATATGCATATTTCAAAATACATGGATTTTTACCATTTTTGCATTCGTATATCATGAGGCTAGCACGATGATACTTTTATGCCCAGGGAAGTCGAGACAATTTTCAATCCGAAAATCACCCTCAGCATGCTTTGTAGCCGCGCATCTTACCGTCTTACCTGTACCCCTAAGGGTAAAATCAGCAGTGATTCAAATCGTTCGGGGCTGTCAGTTTGAATATGAATCTGAAACATTCATTTTCCCAGCAGCTGTTCTAGATTCTTTTTTGTATATCAGTCAAAAGTCAAAAAAATAAAACTGGTATAACGCTCCGTTCTATTTTCTGCAGATTTATTTATTTATTTATTTATTTAGTGCTGATCCATCTGACTACAATGTCTTAATGAATAAAATACTCTACATAACTTGTCATAACACACGATAATTACACCTACAGCAATGACGAACGATAAATTTTCTTTTTGAAGCGTGTGCTTGTTTGGTTAAAATCGAAAAGATCCTCAACTACCGTGAACGTCCGGATCATCGACGATAGTGGCTCATTGTGGCCGAACGCCGTTAGATGGAACCTGTCCTGTAGCAGTGATCGTTGCCGGAGAGGACGTTGAATTGCGCGGAAGTCCAGAAGCGCAAGCAGCTGCGGAGAATCAATTTCGTTGTTCAGTACCTTGGCAACGACTTCAAGCAATATGGATCGGTAAAGTCTTTGGCAATTTTAGCAATAAAGCCCAGCTGACGATTTGCTTTGGAGATTATCGCTGTATAATGAGAATTGAATGTCAGCTTTGGATCCAACATGACTCCTAGATCGGAAACCATCTCAACTCTTTCAAGTATCGTGTCGTCTATCCGATAATCGAACAATATTGGCTCCTTCAATCGATGGAACGTCATCACGGAACATTTCGGAACACTGATAATAAGTCGGTTCCGATGGCACCAGGCAACGAACAGATCCAGCAAACTCTGTAATCGGTGACAATCATCAGCCGATCGTATCACCAAAAAAATTTTCAGATCGTCTGCATAGATGATTTTGCAATCAAGTCCTAGTTTTGCAGCGACATCGTTGAAGTACAACGTGAACAACAAGGGCCCCAAGTTGCTTCCCTGGGGCACACCAGAACCACTGCAGAAGAACGAAGAAACGCAGGAATCAATTTTCACTCGTAGTTTTCTTCCAGTTAGGTAAGAGCTCAACCATGATGCAAATTTAGTGGAGATACCGAGACGAAAAAGTTTGATCAGCAGCATACTATGGTCGATCTTATCAAAGGCTGCTTTCAAGTCAGTGTAGATAACATCTACTTGAGCCTTGCTTTCCATGGCATTCACGCACGTGTTAGTAAAAACTAACAAGTTCGTAGTGACCGATCTTCCTGGCATAAAAAAAACATCCAAAAACTTTTACATCTTTCATCGCAATTTACAAGATTTCCGGATTCTCTCAGGCAGGACACTGGAACCTATTGCGTGATCGGTCCAAATTAAGATACGAGATAATAAGCAACAAAAGAATTGCAAGATGTTCTGTTCTGGTTTTTCTTGATAGTTTATTTATGTTGCTAAATAACCACACAGTTTCAGCATAACATGGCTGAACCTCTCTGTGGAGCAGCCACTCCACAAATTCAAACTTTGAAGACGATGAAGAATGCAACTGGAAAGAAAGTCACTGTCGTGCCTCTTTGTGGCCATGGTGACAACGATCCGAACAATCGCCGACGGAAATCCCGGTTCTCCAGAACCACACTACTCCGAAAACAAAATGGCCGCGCTTACGCCTTTTTTTAAATTAAACTTAAGCGTTCGGTCGTCACCTGCTACCGCGTTAACAATTGCCAACAGAATGACCTAGGCGAAAAATGTTCGTACGGTTCAAAGGGATTTTCGGAGAAAGCAACATGTTCTCGTCGCTCTCTCACCAAGGCTTTTATTCTGTTATACAAGTTATACCAGTTAGTTCAATATCGCTTTCTCATGCAATAAAAGACGAAGAGATCAACAGTTCGGAAAGCTTCTCGAAATCACAACCGACCAGTAGACGAATAATTTTCACATCGTCCTTTCTCTTTTTATTTTGTTTTGTTTTGAGTGACTCGTCTTATTCGCTTCCCGCATTCAAATGAACCTATTTTGTTTCGCCGGCGGATCTATGCTTAGCGATAAAATGCTTTTTCCGTCTTATTATTTGAAATCCTACCCTCAACTCTTCTCCTTGAGCAAGGAAATAAATAAGTTGGATAAATCGTTTTCACGCATTTTTTCATCACACTTTATCTACTACAATATTTCCCACCACTACTCCTAATAGGAGTCTCATATAACTATATCTAGAAATATATCTCTAAAAGACATAATTAGAACAGTTCGCTTTTTTTTTTATAATTGTATTGGATTTTCTTTTCTTTTCTCGTAACCCATTCCGTGTTAGCAGCGAACTATACTTAATAAATAAATAATTATCTCAAATGTTCATCCATATCCTTATAATTATTATTAAATTAACTAAATATAGTTTTTTTTCCGTGTAGATTTAAGACAATATCGATTTATGCTTTTCATTGACACCCCTAACTATGCTTGAAAAAGTAAACAACAGAAATAATTATTTTGCTTATATGCAACGTCACACTTTTTTTTTTAAATTACCATCCACGGCTCTCGTATTATCGTCATCCCGCGTGAAACGAAACCGTATTAAAATTTATAAGCTTTATCAAGCCGCAAAAGGAAAAAAAAAAGCACGCCTTTTGTACGAACAGATTCGAGGTGGAAATTTGGTATTCAATACTGAATTTTCCTTCCCTATCAGAAGCGGAACATAAAGCAGAATCCGACTGTACATTTCATTAATTTGAACAACGCTCATGCTACGTTTTGACAGGGCAAGTGAATTGAACAACTCAGTTGAATTCAATTGACTTGCCAAAAGTTGAACATGTTCAACTTTCTTTTCGTTCAAATGAATTGAATTAAGGTGTTTACACGTTCAGTTCGCGTTCGATTCAAGCGACTTGCTCAATTCACTTGCCTTGTCTAAACGTAGCATCATAGTCCACAGGTAAGTACCCAAAGCTCAATCGGACCAGCCAGAATGTAACTCTTTTTTTTTTCTTTCAGCTGTGGAATCGTTTATCTTTTCACTTCAACATTAATCACTACAACGCGGACAATGCCTTTAAAATTCGCCACCTCATGTAACGTACCAAAACTCTTACCGCCCTCGCCTTCAATTTGCATGCCGAAATTGACCACCGCCGAAATCGTATATGTGATACGAAATGTCTTCGCTTGATCCATCATGTGGATTAAGAAGCTCCCGACAAGATTTGGATCCACGCCCACCGCACCGGTGAGAAATGGCTTTACGACTCTTACCAGCAATAGACCATAATAAATGAACACATCTAAACCAGGTATTTTGACTTCGGGCAATGCCCTCTATTTATTCAAACCCTTGTTACTGGTAAATGGAACTTATATAGCAACTATCTTTCGAAATTCGGAAGTTATTCATTGATAAATATGATATATGTACATGTCATTGAATTTTTCTGGTCGTTTTATACTTGAGCGCTGACGTAGTGTGACCCTATTCTCCGGTTCCATATCGGTATGGGAGTGCTTTTCCGAGTTGTCTTTCGAAGTTATTGTCAATTCGCTATTGCCTGCAGAGTTTTCGCTGTCGGTTTCCTTGTCCTGCGTACTGGATACCTCCTTTGCCGGTGGGGCTAGTTTTACATCCTGTACGTTTCTGGCATATTGCACCCCATTAGCACTTATTACGACAATTTTTGCTCCTGTCCTTGCAACTACCGTGTACCGTTCAGATGAGAAAGTCGGATCACTTTTGCATTTTTTCTGTTGACTTACTAGCACGATATCCCCAACTTTAATAGGGCACTCCTTTGCTCCGCGTGCCTGATCTGCATATTGCTTGCTGTAAAGTTTGGTTTCTGCATCGATCTCGCGTATATTTTCCCGATCTAATTCTTTGGGCTGATTCCAAAGACTGGGAAACTGTCCTCGGTACTTGAACCCAACCAACAGTTCGAATGGTGTTACCTTTAGTCTCGCATGGGGAATTAACGTGTTATGGTTATGGACATATGTTTCTAAACTCGTTCTCCAATTGGAACCATCAATTGTGGATGCTGATACCGCTTTGACTAGTGACTGGTTCTGTCGTTCCACAAGTCCATTCGACTGAGGGCTCATAGGAATAGACTTCCTTACTTTTACGCCCTTGTTCTCCCAGTAAGAACAGAACGTCGAACTGTTAAATGGAGGCCCGTTGTCGCTCTGCAAGATGCGTGGACATCCCCAAAGCTTAAATATGTCACACAACGCCGCATTGGTAGCTTCCGCGGTTTTACGTCTCATCTCAACGACGAAGAGATAACGTGAGTAGGTGTCCACTACAGTTAAAAAGTCTCCTGACCCATAACCAGGAATGGAAAGAAAATCTGTTTGAACTATTTCCCATGGACCATCCGGGAGATCGCGTGATGAAATAGGTAGTGGAGGATTTCTACGCGACAGCATGCAACAAGTTTGACAGTCCTTCACAAACTGTTCAGTTTCTGAAGCCATTCGTGGCCACCAAAAGAACTCGCGCATGATTCTTTTCATGGCGACTTCTCCCACATGTCCGCCATGCGCTGACTCCATTGCCTTTCTCCGCAAGCAACTTGGTAGAACGATTTTATCGTTTCTGCAAATCAATGAACCGAGGTAGTGGAGATTACTCTTCTGTGCTTCAAATTTCCTTAATTCGCGAGGCCATATATTATACTTCAAAGCTTCAATAACCTTTATCAGTTCCTCATCTTTTTCTGCCGCCACTTCGATCTCCTCAAGGGAGAGTTCCATATTACCCGTATCTAAAGAAAACAGCACATGATCTTTGCTGGTTTCATCAAAAGGTTCTGCTTGACAAATTTGTACGAACAATCTCGACAGTACATCCGCAACGTTTTCTTTACCTAAAGAAATTAATGATTAATGTTTTCCATAGTCTATAGTAATATAATTAAGCATTCACCTGGAACTCGCTCTACAACGAAATCAAAGGGTTGCAAACGTAGAGCCCACGCTTCCGCCGAGAAACTGCCCGTTTACCAATACGATGTTTCCCGCCGAAAATAAATTGATTTGCTTCGGCGTCAGTTCTAATGGTAAAGGACATGCTAGACAAGTAATATGCGAAGCGTTCAACGCCCCATACCACGGCGAGTGCTTCTCGATGAGCTTGGGGGTATCTTTGCTCGGTTGTAGTTAAGGCTTTGGACGCACACGCGATAATTCTCGGAATTCCTTCGCCGTTGAACTGCACTAATACAGCTCCCAGGCCGACGGCGGATGCGTCTACAAATAACTCCGTCCTGTCAGATGTTTTGAAATATCCAAGGGTTTTGATGACCTTTATAGCTTCTTGCTTGAAGTTTTGGAATTCCAGTTCCTCTTCGTTCGTCCAATAGAAGCTCTCCGCATTAGCTAACGCCCGCAACTTTTCAGTTCGTGTTGCTCGATGTGGTACAAACTTATCTATGAACGTCACCAATCCTAGGAAGCTCTTCACTTCAGCCACTGTTTCAGGTGTTCGAAATTCTTCAATGGCACGCATTTTCCCTTCCTCGATTTGCCAACCTTCCGGGGTAATCATAAATCCGATGAATTTGACACTCTGGCTCTTGAAGGTGCATTTAGATTCGTTGATTTTTACATTGTGTTCTCTGAGGCGGGCCATTACAGCTTCTAAGTTTTCGTCGTGCTCTTCCGGAGTTTTCCCGAAAACGAAGATATCATCCAAGTAGTTCTTAACTCCTCGACAACCTCCAAGAATCTTGCGCTGTAATACCTCTTGGAAGATGTCCGGTGCGTTGCATAATCCAAACGGCAACCTAACACACCGGAACATTCCAAATTCTGTACAGAAATTGGTGAGATGGCGACTTTCTTTATCGAGCTCTATATGGAAGTACGCATTCACTAAATCTATTGTCGAGAACCATTTTGCGCCATCTAGTTCTGACAAAATTTTTTCAAGACTTGGCATAGCAAATGGGGTTCGTTGAATATAACTATTCGGCCCTCGTAGATCTATCACTAATCGTATGTCGTTTTTCCCTTTTGGTATCGCCAACATTGACGAACAAAACAGATTCTCCATGTCATCCGTTACCGATTCAATTATACCCGCCGCTAGCAGCTGTTGAAGACGTTCCTCAACCATTGGTTTGACTGCTATTGGTATATTCATAAATATATTGCGACAGGGGGGTCTGGTTCGATCGTAGCTTATTTTAACCGGGGGAATATTGAATTTTGGGAATGTTTCGCCCATTTCCACTGAAGCTATCTCATCCGCTTCGTACCATGAATGTGAAAGCGACTTCACCGCATTCACCGGGACTTGCAAACCTAGCAGCAGAACACTGTATCTAGTTGCTGTTGCTCGTCCTATTAACGACCGACATTCCTTCACCACGTAAAACTTCTCAAGCAAAGTTGGACGGTCATCGGAAATATACATAAAAGCTTCAAAAGTAGATAAAACAGGAATCTCCCCCTCTGTTGCATACGCCTTAAGAGGGCGATCGCTTCTACTCTGGATATTATATAGCTCACTACGATGCTTATCGTTTGAGCACAGCACGCTAAATCGTTGTTCCGTAATTGTATTTACTTGAGCCCCCGAGTCAATGAGAAACTCGCACTCCAACCCCGCTACAGTTGCCTTTATCATTCCTTCGTCCTTAACCTCTACTGCCATGAACGTTGCAATATGCAACTGCAAGAAAAACAGATATATTAATAGAAGATTTTTCAATTGTTCTGCTTTATGAACATTGATGTACTAATAGGAAATAAACGAAATAATCTAAATTATCTATTTTTTTCGAATTCAATGTATATATTTGTTTCAGACCATTTAACTTCTTCATAGCAAATCAAATGTTCAACGATAATTCATTTCTCAGTATCTACACTCACATTTTGCTTATCTGCTGGCTCTTCTGCCTTCGCCATGACCTCCTCATCAACAGCAGCTACATGGATAAGTTTGGTGTCTCGGTTACCTTCATCCCTTCGGCGAATGGGTCCTGTTTTCATGGGCGGACGACAAGCCTTTTGTATGTGACCCCTACGGCCACATTTTAGACATATCTTGTCAATTGCGAAACATTCATCAGGACTATGATAAATGCTGTTACATCGATGGCAGCGCTGCATTCCGGCATCATGATTGTTTTCCAATCCTGACCGGTCCGACCCTCTAGGTGAATCCCATTTGGAATGACTTGCATACGAGTGTCGAAATGGTCGAAATCTACCGCGAGGAAGTGTACGTAGACCTCGGCTTGACGGTCCTGCTTTCGGATATGCCGCACTTACAGCTGCTACTGTTGCTTGTACCGGTTGGCCGTGTTGCAGACGATAATACTCTTCATTCATCGCAACAGCTTCAATTTCTCTAACTGCATCCACAAGTTCCGTGAATGATCCTTGTCTGTTAAGCATTCTCAGAGCGGTGATACGTACATCCTTATTTCTGGCGTGTGTTGCTACTGTGCTTACGATTTCTTCGTACTCTTTGCCATCCTTGAAATCGCATAGCCGAGCCGTGCTTCCGATTCTCATTATAAATGATAAGTCCGACTCCTCCGGTCCCTGAATCATAAGAGCGAGTTTACGGCGCTGTAGCATGACATCCGATGCCGATCCAAAGTAAGCTCTCAATCTGAACAAAGCGTTCGAAAACGGAAATTCTATTTCCTCTGGAGTATCCGGAGATGACTTCGTATTTCTGAAGATGTCCAGAAGCCTGTGACCAGCCTTTACTTTGAAGACCACAAATTTGGTGGATTCATCATCTACACCAGCCAACTTTAACGAGTCCGTCAATAGATCAATCCATGTTTCGTAGTCCCGACGTCCAATATGTTCACCGCTTACTGAGGGCAGACACTCCGGCACATTGATTGACGAGATGGACATTTGATTCACTGACGTCATGAATCGTGACATTTCCATGTCCGACTCGTTTCTTACATGCCGGGTACTGGAAGGGCCCGCATTTCCCAAGAAGCTATTGCTATCCAAGCTTTCACTCCGTGGTGTCCTCAAACTCACCTGCAGAGCCGCAATCGTTTCGTTTGCCTTATCAAGCTGCTTACTCAACTCCGCTCTAGCCGATTTTTCTTCTGCCAGTTCCTTCAGAATAATATCCAATTTCGAGTTCTTTTCTTAATTTTCCTATGAAAAACAAGAAAACATTTTTTTTTTTTTACTCTTCCATTTTGTTGTTTTATTTTATTTGGTTAACAATGTTACACTAGTATGTATATATCTGTATGTATATTTTTTACATCTTGATTTTTTTTTGTTTTTTTTTCTGGAGTTCTAGTAGTCTAGAGTAGACATTACTTAGAGTCTTCTTTTCAATAAATGGTTTACCTAGAGTTATTTTGTTCTATGTCGGAGTCTTTTCGATTCTTACCTACATATGGTCGACCTAGGATCCTTCTGTCCTAGGTTCCATTTGGAGTCTTTTTACTCTTTCCTCAATATTTTCGACCTAGGATCCTCTTGTCCTAGGTTCCATTTGGAGTCTCTTTTTACTCCTTTCCTACATTTTGTCGACCTAGGATCCTCTTGTCCTAGGTTCCATTTGGAGTCTCTTTTTACTCCTTTTCTACATTTTGTTGACTTAGGATCCTCTTGTCCTAGGTTCCATTTGGAGTCTTTTTACTCCTTCCTAAATTATGTCGACCTAGGATCCTCTTGTCCTAGGTTCCATCTGGAGCCATCTCACTCCTTTCCGACACACTGTCTACCTAGGATCCTCTTGTCCTAGGTTCCATCTGGAGCCATCTCACTCCTTTATATAGTATACACACATATATACACACACATATATCTTCAAACATTTCTCAACTTTTTTTTTTTTTTTTTAGGTGACACAGGACGTTTTTTTTTTTTTTTGTTAAAAAAATTACCGTATTTACAGAAGGAGTAGACTAAGGAACTGAAATAAGCCTTCGCAAATCTCAAGGCTGCGTTAGTAATTGTCAAGGGACGAACTATCCTGTGTCCCCATTACGCGTTACGTCGCTTTCCAAACAACAGTTTGTATTCGGGTAGAACACTTACCTTAAGGGAGCGTCCACTACGCCATTGTCGTGCCTCTTTGTGGCCATGGTGACAACGATCCGAACAATCGCCGACGGAAATCCCGGTTCTCCAGAACCACACTACTCCGAAAACAAAATGGCCGCGCTTACGCCTTTTTTTAAATTAAACTTAAGCGTTCGGTCGTCACCTGCTACCGCGTTAACAATTGCCAACAGAATGACCTAGGCGAAAAATGTTCGTACGGTTCAAAGGGATTTTCGGAGAAAGCAACATGTTCTCGTCGCTCTCTCACCAAGGCTTTTATTCTGTTATACAAGTTATACCAGTTAGTTCAATATCGCTTTCTCATGCAATAAAAGACGAAGAGATCAACAGTTCGGAAAGCTTCTCGAAATCACAACCGACCAGTAGACGAATAATTTTCACATCGTCCTTTCTCTTTTTATTTTGTTTTGTTTTGAGTGACTCGTCTTATTCGCTTCCCGCATTCAAATGAACCTATTTTGTTTCGCCGGCGGATCTATGCTTAGCGATAAAATGCTTTTTCCGTCTTATTATTTGAAATCCTACCCTCAACTCTTCTCCTTGAGCAAGGAAATAAATAAGTTGGATAAATCGTTTTCACGCATTTTTTCATCACACTTTATCTACTACAGTCACGAGTACTGTCTGGGATAAATTAAGCATGGTGAAAATATTAAATTAACAATACAATTCTACTCCTCATTTCTATGGAAAATTCTAATCTAATAATTTCAATGGAACCATTTTCTCCTCTCTGACCCCATTGAAGAGCTGTCATTGGTTGTGTAAAAAAAATTTGCTTCGGCTTTGCGATTAGTCGAAATTACGCATAAAATACAATTTATGGTGAAAAATACACTGAAAATACAATTTATGATGAATTTAATACACTATAATACAAAAATACACAGAAATACTTCAATACGCCAAAAAATGCAGAAATACAAAATAATTCCTCAATACGCCTTTTCAATGAATTATTGGCAGTGGCTGATTTTCTACTCGCCGCCGTCACATCCAGGCGCTATAGTATATGCGCAAAACAGCCAGCAAGAGTTAACCGCCATAAATTTGTATTTGTAAAACGCGGGTTTTCTCAAAATAAGAAACTTTTCATGAAAAACTATTTGGTACCGATTATGCAGGAAGGTGTCCGCTACCATGCCTACCAAATATTTTTTTGATGAAAGTGCTTATTTTTGAGAAATCGAGCCTTAGATGCTATTCGCCATACTGATTTCAGAAAGTTAACTCCTAGTGTGCCGCTGTAAGCACGCTCAAAGCAGGCGATTCATTCAGGCAGATGAATCGTAAATACGTGAGTTGACAGCCCCTCGGATTTAAGTGTGAATGAATAAAAACAAACATTTTGAGCTTAATATTATTTTATAGGCTAATTCGAGTAAAGCTCATCGATCATTTCGGCATCTGGTGGTCGTCACAAGAACCACGAAAAAAGTGGCGTTGGCGAATAAAGTGCTGGATGATCCATTCATTTTTCAGAGCTGAAATATTCGCAAAATGATAGAAAATATTACCCAATAGAGAAAAAAAAAAAGATTTTGAATGTAAACAATTGCTTATAGTGACAGAAATTGTCGAACGAACTCGCCTATAGCATGAAAAGATTATTATTTTTTTGATCGCAGTGGCTGAAGGAGGTATTATGATACAAACTCTTTCAAATATTTGCTGGCGCGAATATTTTTCGTAGTATTTGATGACTCTACCACGATTATCCAGCTAATGCAGCTACGTAATGTATTCGTCTTGATTATGAAAAGTTCACATTTTTTACTACAATTAAATATGTAAAGGGTGCAAAAGTGCGATGAATAAAACATTTACCCTATATTTTCGCCTCTCTTTTCAATTGCGTCTCAGCTAAATCGCACAAAGCTTGTATCACGTTGCACATCCTTGAGCAGCGCTACAAATGAAGAAAGCTTTCTCTACAGGTAATACGCTTCATCGCAACAACGATTTCCATGGTTCTGCAGCGCATATGGTGCGTAATCGCACGATGTATCGTTGATTTCCCGCCACGAAAGCTTCAACGTTGTCCACCAATGACGTGCGAAAGACGATGCTGTTTCGTGTTTCCGTGAAAAGGCGCTCGGCGGATGCAACCTCCTCGCTGGATGTGATTTCTACCATCATGCTTGGATGTTCGACCGCGGTGCTACGTAGAACGGAAAAGCGTCGTGAATGATGTATTGGAGCGTTCGTTCGCTACACGACACGACGCGGAAACGGGGAGTGGGCTGGGGGTGGCGCTGCCGGCCAGGCGGTGGAAAATCGTTTATAAAAGGGTATACACGGTGGTGGGTTTTACGATTTGCTGGAAGGACGTCGTTGAAATAACACTTGTTGAATACACTTGGCCGGGCTATAATCTTGGTGGACAGTATAGGATACTGTCGAGGATCGCCTCGAGCGTTGGTTCTGCTTAGCTTTGATGAAAGAAGCGGTGTTTGGAGAGTGTTTGCTGTCGTAGAGAGTTTTAATTGGTGCCGTTGATAAGGCTGGAAGTGGAAAATCGAATTGAAGATCACGCGGCACTCTGAATAAAAATTCAATCGGAAGTGACTTGGTATTCTTTCTAGGATTTTAATAAGCAGTGCTCTACGAAGGTAGGAAGTCTGCAGTGAGACATTTTCCGCTTAATTTTAAATTACCAGATAACAGGTGAGACGAGTTTCCGCTGTCGGAAACAGACGAGTTCAGTGCTGTTGGGTCGGTGAAGTGTTTCAGTCGGAAACGAATTCCAGTGGTCCTTTGCGACGGTAAATTATTCTGATAGTGACAACAGCCAGGTAGAGAGCGAGAAATCTCAATTTTTATCTGAAGAGAAACCGAAGTTTGGTGAAGTTAGTAAGAAGTGGTTTACTTGAGTCTCCAGAGGACGGTGTTATTCTGCCAGCGGCTGATATAACGATCACGGTAAAGTTTTGTGGTTAGTTTCGCATCTCGTCAGTTGGACTATCTGCTTCGAGGGATTGTTATAATCAACATAAAATTACGTGAGTAGATAGATTAAGTTGTTTGTGTTCATTATCCGACTGCAATGATGGTTGGGAAGTCTATGCATATAAATTAGCTTATGTCCAGGAATGGGCGTATTATCACTGTGGGAAGGTGAGAAGAATTTGTTATAAGATAAGAAAGAGTTCTTAACAGTCTTTAAAACTACATTATTTGCACTTCGTTTCAATGAATCATTGTGGTATATGTACAGAAAAAATCGACCTTGAATCAATCCCGTCTTAGATGTGAAGTAGTGAAGACTAGATTTGGTATATAATCTAAAATCGTTATGAAATATTTAATTATAGGATTGTACAGTTTTAGAAAAATATATTTTATATATTCTTTAAATTTTCGGGATTTAGGGAATACTCCCTTGGTCCAGTGAGCTTTCAAACGGGAATTGGGTAAACTGTCTTTCAACATTCCTTAATGTTCTCAAACGTAATAAATATATAATGGCGACTGTCGTGTAAATATGATCATGTCTCATATCTACTGATCATATTACCTCATGGTTCGGTTAACGGATATCATTAAAATGGAGTAAAATATGTGAAAAACTTTGCGAATTAGAAATACTATTGTACATACATATACCATTCCTTCACTTTTCACAAGGCAAGTTAATACCATCCCATTAAGTTCCACTGCTTAATTGTAACTTAACAAATACATAATTCGACCTTAACAGTAAGGCCGTCCTCAGTGACTCGACTTCGAGTCAAGTACGATACATTGAAGACTTCGTTTCTCGAAGTCGAGTCAAGTACGAGACACTGAGGACGACATTACTGTTGGAGTCGAATTACGTATTAGTAAAGTAACAAACAAGTAGTGGATATAAATGGGATAGTACTAACTCATCTTATGGCACTTGAACATGTCTTTGGACGATGTAATTCGACGATGAACATTTGTGGAAAATATCGCGGTTCATAAAAGTGTTCTCTAGCATCAGACTGTGATTGCGTCATATGAAAAATTCATCAATTAGGGGAAACCGCCAAATGTTGAACGGCTAATTTTGTCGCCTATTGTTGAACTTCCATAAGAAATGCACGTGCGTTCAACAATAGGCGAAGAAATTAGCCGTTCAACATTTGGCGAATTACCCTATTCGATTTCTCATGAGAAAACAATTAACGTTCAGTTTATTCATTTTTTAAAAATTATTTATTATTTATTAAAAGTATTGACATCGGACTTAATACTGCAGCAAGATGTTAAACTATGACTAGGAGTGAAATGTTTCTGAGCCATGCATGATTACAAAGAAAATGATAATTTTTGTGGGTCACATCAGTCGTTTCTGAAACGATTACACCGTCTAAATGCCCAAGCTCGTCCTTAGACTTAATTATTTATGATTTATTAACTTCATTTGTAGACTTTATAAAACTTCAATGCAAATTTAAAAGGGGGCCTAAAATACAATTAAAATTTTTTATATGTTTAAAAAAAATCATTTAAAAATTGGAATTTTTTTGATTTTTCCTGTCTTTTTTTCGTATTACTAAGGAGTGACATATTGTAATTTAGTATTTTTCCACAACTAACCTAATTTAATAGAAGAACGGTGGCGAATGTTAAACTCTAAAATATTCCGCTACCTTTTTACACGAAGAATAAGAAAAACATCAACAACTTTGAAGATTTCAATATTCTAGCATTGAATTGGAATGTTCCAACATGTAATATGCTAAACAATCGGCAATATACATATTAGATTCACTGGCGGCGTCAGACCTCTGGTAATGGTGGGGTACCAACATTTTTGGCGTATTGGTTCATTTATAATTTGGCGTCAGTTGGGTAAAAGACCCAATAGTGGAGGAACTAAGCACGTTCCAACACTAATTTTTCGATAACTTCTAATCTACATTTCATTTCCCTTACCTTGAGAGTGCATCCGAAAGCTCATTATTTCAATTTTATCCAGAGCGTATCATAATTGTACCAAAATCCTTTTTTGTTTCCTGAAATCAATCCTCCAATTATTGGTGCAGTGTTCCAATAGTTGCGGTATTTTGTTATTCGTGTTCCTATAGTTGCGAATCCCATAGGTTTTATATGGGATTCGCAACTATTGGAACACTACCGCAACTATTGGCGCAAGGGAGAGAAAAAATAAAGTATTTTAAAGATACTTTACCAGTTTAAATGGAATTCCAATGTTGTTTTTGTCTCTATCGTGTTATGACAGGTCAACTAATTGACTGGTAATGTGGCCTACTGCGTTTAATTTGTTGATTCCCTGCAAACCGTACTACCGCAACTATAAGAACACCCAAGACTATCGGAACTTTCACCCTAGTAAGAACTACAATTGGACGCGGTAATCAATTTTTTTTAAAAATCTGGAGACGAGCCAACCTAGGGCTGCAAGTCTCTCTTATAAAGACAAAAAAGAAATAAAAAATTTAAAACATGTCAGACAATTTCAAATATTACGAAATTTTCATTGCATTCTATCGTCTATGAAATTCAATGCAATCGTCTAATTTATTGAAAAAGGTCTCTAGAAATTCTTTGGAATGTTTTTCCAAAAACTTCCAATTCAAAAATTATTTCAGGTGTTCAGGATACCATCGGTGATTCCATTCCCTAGGAAATTTCTCCGGAATTCTCAGCAAAAATCCTTTCCACAAATCTAGGAGTAAATTTCAGGAGGTTTCCTTAAGGTCACTCCTGACGGAATCCAAGTTTCAAAGTGCTCGCGTTTTCGGGGGCACACCACTCGATTGGCGCTTTGATGTTGCATGAAGAAGAAGAAGCAGAAAGATGATAATCGAAAAATTCTCCACGGGAAACCATACGAAGAAGTTTGTAAAACTCTTCTCAAAAATTCTAAAAGCAATTTAATTAAAAACGATAAGCAGTACGGGGTTGGACTTTTCTTATACTGTGTTTTAAGTGTAATATTAGAAAATAAAATTTCGAATAGAAATTGTGTGTTTATTATACAGTAGAAGGAAAGTCCAACCCCGTACTGCTTACTATTTTTAATTAAATTGCTTTTAGAATTTTTGAGAATAGTTTTGAAAACTTCTCCGTATGGTTTACCGTGGAGATTTTTTCGATTATCATCTTTCTGCTTCTTCTTCTTCATGCAACATCAAAGCGCCAATACGGAAGCAACGCACAACTGTCATTTTCATTTTTTCACGCATGCTGCGACGCAACAAAGCTAAATCAACAAAAATGACAGTTGTGCGCCGCCTCCGTATCGACTGGTGTACCCCCGAAAACGCGAGCACTTTGAAACTTGGATTCCGTCAGGAGTGACCTTAAGAGTTTCCGAACGAATTACTAACGGAAGTGAAAACGGAGCTCCTGAAGGCAATTCCGACATTAAATGTGTCCAAAAATTTCTTTGGACATTCCTCCAAGCAGTGTTTTGCTAAATCATTCTTGGGCGATAATGATTTCAATTTTCATTTGAAAACTTTTCAGATGAGAACAGTAGGCGAGTCCTCGGCGATAATTTCTCAATATTTGGACTCAAACGATAATAAACACAGAATTTCCATTCAAAGATAAAACCTTACTTATACCAGCTAAATATCAATAGTCCCGTTATACCATTAATTTAGCTTTATTACGTTTAAATATTAATATTCATTTGTGGTTTCGTGGAAAAGAAAGGAAATAGAATTCAAAAAGTAGCGGTAAATGCTTCAAATCAAGAAACGAGTTTCAAACGAATCTTACTCGCTGGCGAGTTTTTATCAATGAATCAGATACAGTGGTTGGTTTCCTACCCGCCGCTGCCGTATCCAGGCGCTAACGTATATGTAAAAATAGCCAGCATGAGTTAACCACCTGAAGTTTGTATGGCGAAAGACATCTAACGCAGGTTTTCTCAACAGCAGGAACTTTTCACGAAAATCTATTTGGTACCAGTTATGTAGGAAGGTGTCTGCTACTACGCCTACCAAATATTTTTTCGATTAAGATGATTATTTTCGAGATATTAAACTATAGATGTCTTTCGCCATACTGATTTCCGAAAGTTAACTCCTAGTGTGCTGCTCAAAGTAGGCGATTCATTGATAATTTAAAAGTACAATCGCGTGAGAGTGTTGATCATTCTTGATTTTTGAAAGAATTTGGTTTTTTCATCCCTGGCTGCAAGTTTTTTTTTTCAAATTTACTCTAGGGATTATTCTAGAAAATCCTCTGGAAATCATTTCGCAGATAAATCCAGAAATTACTTTGGTTAATCCTCAAGACATTCTTTAGAAAATTTGAGGAAAATTTCCAAAATTTATTCGGAAATTCCTTTACTAATTCTTTTACAAATTTCTTCAAAGATTCTTTTAAAAATTCATTTGGAAATTCCTTTAAGAATTCCTTTGAATTTCCATTGAATTTTTTTTTTCTGAAAATACCTTAGAAACTTCTTCCAGGAAATCGTTCGTAGATTCTTTTAGTAAAACCATATGAAATTTCTTCCGAAATTCCTACAGGAACTCCGGGTAGTTTGTGGGAATTCCGAGAATGGTTCAAAGAATGAAATAGGAAATACAAAAGGAATTTTCCGAAGAGTTTTTAAAGGAAATTTCAAAGGAAACTATAGATAAAATTTACTAAAGAACTCTTAAAGTTCCGTAGGTGGAAACGAGCCAGCCTTGGGCTGAAAGTCTCCTAAATAAAGATAAAAAAAACACTTGGAGTAATTTCCGAATGATCCTAGAAGGATCTCTGAATGAATTTCAGAAGTGATTCCCGGCAAAATTCTTAAAATAATAGTCGAAAATGTCCGAAAGAATTAAAAAAAAACAAAAGAATTCCTGAAGAAATTTCGTAAGAACTCCAAGAATTTCTACTTAAAGTTTTCGAAGTTTCGAATTCTTCCAGTATTCCTGAAGGAATATTTAAGAAATATCTGGAATAATTGCTGAAACATTTTCTTAAAAAAAAAGTTCGAATGAAATCGTAAATCAACTATGTCTGAAACTCGATTATGCATCTGTACAACATGTGATAGATTTAGTTCAGAAAAAGTATTGGAGGGTAACCGCCCCTTCGGTGTTTCAGACATGGGATGGGATCGTGGGATCAAAGCCCACCGAAGGGGCGGTTACCCTCCAATACCTTTTCCGAACTAAATCTATCACATGTTGTACAGGTGCATAATCGAGTTTCATCATTTTTCTACTTTCAATGCAGCGAACTCTATAATCCTTTCATAAACAATTAATTTATAACGTAGAAGCCATTGTTTTATTTTCTTAGCGCATAAATTTGACAAAAAAGTTAGAATGTCTTCCAAATGGTTAAAAATTATAAGTTTCACCTCCCATAAAATAAGCTTTTCTTTACCACAGAAGATGATTTCTCAATTATTGGTCATCCCATAGCAAAATTCTGTTATTTACAGTGCTCTGGCATGCATTTGTGACAAGTTTACTTGATTTTTACAAAATTTCCAACAGTTTTTAAATTTGTTCACCTATGGGGGCAAACTGAACACTCTATATGGGGGTAGAACTGACACCTTAAAAATTAAAAACATAACCTCAAACTCATCGAACTTGGCTTTCATATCGTGTTATTCTCGTGTTATTAGGGTGCGGAATTTTAAATCGCTATAAAAGTTCCAGTACATGACATATATACCATAGAAGCAATTCGGATAAAATTTCGAGGTGGCTCAAGTCGATTTAGTGTTTTTGGGCTATTTTCAATTTTGGAAAAAATCTAACAAGAGATATAAACGTCGAAAACTATCGCAACAACCTCTATACGGAAGCTTTGGGTGTACTCTATAAGTCTTGTGAACATTGCGATTCGTTCCGTTCACGTTTTGTCCATGTTAAAGTGATTATCAAGCTTTTAAGTGCATAAAAATAATGTTTCCCCCAAAAGTCGTTATTCTACAAAATTCTTGAATTTATGACAAATCTCGCTTAACTTTTCAAAAGGTCCTAAGTAACATTTTTTTCATGAATTAATTTGAATAGCGCAAACAACAGAACAACATGAAAGCTATTGATTGCAGTATTCAAATTAATTCATGAAAAAAATGTTACTTAGGTCCTTTTGAAAAGTTAAGCGAGAAATGATTGCTAATTTATTATATTAATATTCCTCTTTTTTCCCTGGAAATTTGATTAATATAATTGTCAATGTGCGATTTATCGTTAAATTCTTAAAAATCGGAAGCTAAACATTTGTCATAAATTTGCACGCTGAGATTTCTTTAAACAAGTTGTTCAAACAAAGAAGCTTCAATTACACTTGTTACTACAATGCACTCAATGTTAAAAGCATGCAGACATATGGTGAAATTAACAAAATTTGGAAGTCGTTTGTAATATCATATGATTTGGTTTTTGTTTTGTTCGAACAACTTGTTTGAAGAAATCCTAACGTGCAAATTTATGACAAATGTTCAGCTTCTGATTTTTAAGAATTTAACGATAAATCGCACAGTGACAATTTTATTACTTAAATTTTTAGGGAAAAAAGAGGAACAATAATATAATAATTTAGCAATCATTTGTCGTAAATTCAAGAATTTTGTGGAATAACGACTTTTGGGGGAAACATTATTTTTTGCACTTAAAAGCTTGAAAATCACTTTAACATAGATAAAACGTGAACGGAACGAATCGCAATGTTCACAAGACTTGTAGAGCATACCCAAAGCTTCCGTATGAAGGTTGTTGCGATAGTTTTCCACGTTTATATCTCTTGTTAGATTTTTTCCAAAATTGAAAAAAGCCCAAAAACACTAAATTGACTTGAGCCACCTCGAAATTTTATCCGAATTAGCTGAAAATTTGACAGGAGACTTATTTTAGCATAAGAATTGCGATTCTGGGCTGACCGGTTGAATTTTTGATACCGTCAACTGGGGGGAAGATGATCATTTTTAAGACAAAACATGCAATAACAATGTGTGTTTACATTTTAAAACGAAACAAATATTTTCAAAACATGTACTGCTATACGTTGCAATAATCAATAACTTTAGTTTTCTGAAATGCGTTCGCATTTATTAAAATAAATTAAATTATCACACATTTTTGAGTAATCTGGTTTGGGGTGAAGTTGATCAAGACAGCTCTACTAAAATCATTATGACCTAGTAGTCAAAATACACTAGGTTATTTGTATGAATGTTGAATTTACTACGTAACGAAGTCTAGGAAGTCAATATTTCTTTTATGACTATCGTCTTTTATGACTATCTCTCTCTTTCTTCCAGGGTTGTTCCGACTACGCGGATTTCGCGATTTTCGCGGATTTCGCGGTTTTCGCGGATTTGGCGCGGATTTACATAACGATTTCAGGACTTCGCGCGGATTTGGCGCGGATTTAGTTTAAGGTGAAAATTTAATAAATAAAATGCTAGATCTCAAGATTCTCTGGACGTTTATATGAAAATTAGTTTTATGGTCTATCTAGATGGGCTTCATTTTCGTTAGCGTTTTGTTGACTGAAATCCCTAACATTACTCATATTCCGAACACTGGCGTTTTAGCGCCCTAACACTATAATTTTCATCGGTTTTCCGAACTGAGAATGAGGATTACAACCGAATTCAAGCTCCTATAGAAAAAAATACACGTAAAAAGCCAAAATGGACTTTTTTAAACGAGTGTTTGGAATATGAGTCACGTTCGGAATTTGAGTCAAAACGGTAAGTGCTTCCGCAGAAATTTGTTCAAATATTAAAAGGAGATCTTCAAAAATATTCCTGTGAAAATGCGATTATTTCATGATAATTTTTGCAATATTTTCGGCTAACTCCGATGATTCACAGGAATACACATAGAAAAATTTCGAAACCTCCTAAGAAATGTTGACAAGGATTCTATGAAGAATTTAATAAATAAATGTCTACACCCTAAAGAGGATTTCTGCAGCATTTAGAATCCGTTAAATTATACAAAAAAATTGGAGGAATTTCTGCGTAAATTCTTGAAGCGCTGACCGCAGCGATTACTGTAAAAAGGTTGCAGTAATGTTGCCTTGCATTTACGAACATTCTTGGAATGTTGTTCACCGACATTCACCAAAGGAAGTCTTCAGAAATTTCCAAACCGATTTCCACAGAAATTCATGAAGGAAACTCCGAATGCATTCCGGAAGATTTTTTCCCAGATTCCCAGAGAAATTTCCGCAAGAATTCACGTTGCGATTTTCTCAAACATTTTGTTAGCGGTAATCACAGGAATATCTGTAAAAAAAACTTACAATTTGCGCCTCGAATTTGACGAAAGGTTTTTCGGAAGTTTTTACGCAGCAAGTCACCCGCAGTCAATTTCTGCATGAAATTCCAAACCGTTTTCCACAGGATTTAATGAAGGGATGCCTGCATGTAGTCTCTAAAGATTTTCCGCAGGTTGTTATTGAATAATTTACTTGAATTTTCATCAAATTATTATATTCAATTTTTAACAAAATTCCAGAATGAAGGAATGGGGAACTTTTGCAAGAATACCAGGATGAATTTTGACAGATATTCTCGGGAATATTCGAAGCTCTTCGCAATTTTATAATTACAACAAAGTTGCATAATTTATTACTTCACAGGAAATTGCCGTTTTCGGCAGATTTTTTTTGTTATTTGCCAAGTTCATCTTTTCATCAATTATGATCTGCATCTTTGTGCCGAATTCCACTGACAATAACTTACTGTGTTAGAGTCAATACGGTAATACGGCTACGCAGTCTCATCTAATTGAAACGAGTTTTATTTATCGTCCGACGTTTCGACACGGGATTAGTGTCTTCTTCAGGCAAAGATAAATTTGTTCGTTTTTTGTCTTATGTTTTGTCTAACTATAACTGTCTGGTTTAGCTGGTGTGTACATAGTGTGTACATACTATGTACCGACACCAGCTAAACCAGACAGTTATAGTTAGACAAAACATAAGACAAAAAACGAACAAATTTCTCTTTCCCTGAAGAAGACACTAATCCCGTGTCGAAACGTCGGACGATAAATAAAACTCGTTTCAATTAGATGAGATTGCGTAGCGGTATTAGTCATAATTTACTGACAATAACCGAACAAAAAATGTCAAAATCATCATCTCATTTATAAAGCGGTGCGTATTGAAATAGTTTTAGCTAACTCTGGGTCGCGCGGATTTGGTGCGAAATGGATTTCATGTCGCGCGGAAATGGCGCGGATTTGATTTTAGTCAGCGCGGATTTGGCGCGGAAAATATTTTAGGATCTCCGTAACAACCCTGTTCTTCCACAAAATACATTTTCATGATTATAATCGAAAAACTCGGATTTCTACCTAGCGGTAACATTACTTGAACGGAGAATATTGTTAACTACCGTTTCATAAAAAAATTTGGCACTTTTGACTGACACATCAAATGATCATCTTCACCTCAATGATCATCTTCCCCTTAGTTGACGGTACTTTTTGAAAACATGAAGAGGTCTAATATATATATACCATAAAAGTCGCTGAAAGTGCGACAAAAAAGGAAGTGTTTTGTATAGATTTGGCAATCTCGTTGGCAAGTTGATCGGTACAACCCATTGGAAGGATTGGCGATGCCAGTAGAGTGAGTAAGAGTAGGGGAAACTGGACACACATGATCCCCACTTTTTGTTTCGGATGTTTCTCGATGTAAAATGTTTAAAATGATGCGGTTCAAGATGGATTTGATGAGTAATTTAATTAGTTATTCAAAAACATCATTGGAAGAATTTATTTTTTCATGAAAGTTATCAAAAAATCGATTTTCCCAAAAGTTGGAAAATTTGGCATTTTCAAAACTTGCGGGAGACTTGATCCCCATATCGGGGGAAGTTGATCCCTTTATGAGCTCATCATATTCAGGTTCTTTTAAGTCTGATGAAAGGCCAAATTGGTTTATTTTCAAATTCCAACAATTCTTTATAGTCTAACGTATTAAAAACATTGATATTAAGTAAGGCAAGTATTTTGGTTCTCGAATAGAGTAACAGTGAGAATTATTAACAAAGTTGACATGTTGATGATTATTCATGCTCCACTGAAAGGCAGATGTCATATTACGACAACCATGATGTTTTCAAGAGGATCTCTCTGTGTGGCTGATACAGTTATGATACCAAAAGTGGATAATCGATACATAAATATTAAATATACCTTTGTTGTTTTTAAATCTAATTATCCTGTTTCTAATTTTAAAAATTAGCCGCAAAACACAAAAACAAAAAAGGTCTGTGATGTATCGCGGTCGCCAGACTATTATCAATGCCAAGAACGGTATTAAACCAGGCTGCTGACTCCATACACCAATGTGGTACTGTCGTACATGCTAGAAACATTCTATTTACGTGTATACTACTAGTACACAAATTCTGGACTGGATTTCTTCACCTGTCATAAGACGAGTTTATACAATCCCATTGAATTCCACCACTTAATTGTATCTTGACAGATACGTATTTCGACCTCAAAAGTAAGGCCGTCTTCAGTGTCTCGTACTTGACTCGACTCGAGACACTGAAGACGGCCTTACTTTTGAGGTCGAAATACGTATCTGTCAAGATACAATTAAGTGGTGGAATTCAATGGGATTGTATAAACTCGTCTTATGACAGGTGAAAACATTCCACTAAAAAGCTCAAAATAATTTTCTTATCAAACTGGATTTCTTTCAAAATACTAAATAGAATCGGTAGGATTAGCCTATTGTTAAACGTTCTTTGGGAAGACAGACAAAAAGACTTGCGATAAAATACGATTAAAACAGTGATTCTAAATATACTTACCCCATTGGAATTGAGAAAGTACAATTGAATAGTAGATCTAACAGTACTGATTTTATACCTGGTGAACACCCCCTTGAATATTTTCAAACCTTTATTTAATCTTAGATTGAACGATGTTGATTAATTTACTCGTATTTAATAAATCTAATCAAAGTTAAGTATGTTTAACTACGCTTTGTTCTAGGTACTAAGATGAGGCTGTTGGCAAATTAAAAAAACGCGTTTGCTTGAATAATAAAATTGATTGATTGAAATTGAAATATATTTAAACTTTTAAACCAGAAAAGAATTATAACAGATCAATAAGTTGCATGTAATACAATAATACGCAAATGCAATGGAATACAACAAACGCCTAAATATATGCAATATCGGGATCAAGTGTGTCCAAACTGTGGGGGATCAAGTGTGTCCATGTTGAGTATTTGTCTTGGTTTATTTCTCCATTCAATGTAAAATGCACTATAATCAATTTAATGTACTTATTCAATTCTGCAATAATAAAACTACGTCCAGTAAAAATTTGACACGTTTTGGTTGGATATATTCAAAGTTATTAAACTTTTTACCTTTGCAGAAAAAAGAATTGAGAACGCTAAAATAATAAAACCTTTCTAAAACCCATATACATAAAGGAACTAACATCAAATGTTACTCAGATTCAATTATCTGTCTAACGGATCTGTTTACACATATCAGTGGTATAAAAATGTTATTAAGTTTCTAGAAAACAGGGGGGATCATGTGTCCCCGGGGATCACGTGTGTCCAGTTTCCCCTATGCATAGATTATGCAATACTTAGGGTCTGTCTCAATTGGATGATTAAATTCAAATTAAACTTAAAAGTGACAGTTCAATAATTATCGAATAACCCTGCTGTATAAGCAGGATTACTTTTGACAGATATCGAATCATTCTTGTTCGATGTCTTATTGGAATTGCTGGGTAGCACGCAGCCATTCTTATGGCCGGGTGATTTTTAAATTTTCGAACTGTCAGTTTTAAGTAAAATTAAATTTGATTCGGGAAATGAGACAGAGCCTTAGAGTAGAGACGATTGATAAGGGGTCTTGCAATAAGTGTGAGTATCCATATAAAAACAATCACATGCTTCATACAAAAAGTTCGACATACATGTATGAGGCCGGCTGAAGGTGGCATATTTTTGCGTTACGTAATCAATCTTCTTCTATTCGTCATGGAATTAATATAGAAAACGACCATAGGGTAAAACGTCCTATCGTTGTGGTATGCCCTAATGTTGCGGTAGTGGTCAAGTAGTCCATTCTGGATATAATACCATTGAAAACAATTGTGGGTACGCTAAAACTCTTCGGATTAACGACTAGAACAGCTTTTGTTTGACAAAAATCCGTTCAAAATGATGAAAAATCAAAATTTTTTATTAAAAAATTGAATCCTTTTAGCCTATTATTGCGGTAGTGCTAAGGTCCTTTTGTTGCGGTATCGCTCTCCATAAGAATTACATGCAATACCGCAACAATAGGACTGACCTTCAAAAAATATCGCAACGATAGGCAACTGCGTCCTATTATTGCGGTAGTTTGTTTTTATTGTGATAAAAACAAAATAACATAAGTTCAGCACAATTGACGTAATATTTACGAAACTATAGTTAACGAGCATCCTATTCAACTACTACAATGTGGAAATCGACCAACAGGTAATTTTTGAAGAATTTTTGTAATCAATTTTGTTTTGACACGGTGCTTAACCCCTCCATAATAGGTCGTTTTACCCTATATGACCTCGCTTAAGAAGAGGGAAATAGATTTTCGGATGTTGATGATCCAAACACAATTTTAGGTGTCTCATACAAAATCATGACAGGAAGATGAACAATTGGGTAATATTTATGTTGGATGATCCATAAAATAGGTTACAATGGCATATAATCACAAGTAAGATAATTTTCTTCATATTTTATTAGGGTGTCCATTAGAGTGGCTCAAAAAACACTTTTTCAATTTTTTTTTGATGGGCCGCCCTCTTATTCGGTTCTATTTGATGCCCTGATCCTCTGGACAAAATTTCAGCCAAATCGGTCAACGTTTGGGCAGTGCTAAACTCGTTGGAAGTTTATATGGAAAAATGTATGCAGAAACATCCAAAAACAGTGATTTGCAGTTGGACGGCACAATTTACGATCAAGAACCATGATACTCATTCAATTCTTGTAAAATAAAATACAGAATATTATGCTGAAAACCGAGAAAACATTCGAGTTTATTACGCAAAGATATTAGCATTTTACTGGAGTGTTGTAGGGGTGAATTTATTTCTTTTCAAAGGTAAAAGAAACGAAATTTGCTCAAACCCCACTGCAGAGAAATGCTAATAACTTAGCCGGGCAAACTCGAATCTTCTCGCGGTTTTCTGCATAACATTCTGTATTAAACTCTCCAAGACCTGAATGAGTATCATAGTTCTTCATGGTAAGTTGTGTAGTCCAGCTGCAATTTACTGTTTTTGGATGTTTCTGCATACATTTTTCCATATAAACTTCCAACGAGTTTAGCACCGCCCAAACGTTAACCGATTTGGCTGAAATTTTGTCCAGAGCATCAGGGCATCAAATAGAACCGGATAAGAGGGCGGCCCATCAAAAAAATTGAACAAAGTTTTTCCCATACTAATTTGAGCCACCCTAGTGTCCATACTGCCCCATGGGGGTGTCCAATCTACCCCGCTACCTTCCCGAGAGTAGTGAAAAATTAACTATTACAAAATCGTCTAATTTGATTGAAATTGCCTTATTTTCAATACGATTCAAAACAGAACTAGTAGTTAACGAGTAATAGTATCATGTAATTGTTAGAAATCCGAATTATATTCAATTTAAATCACCTAAAATTGATTAAAACCTTAGGGTGTCCATATTGCCCCTTGTCCCCCTAGTAATTAATTTCCACTCCGGGTGGCTTAAGACCCGGCATATAGGCAATTAACTTTGAATGTACTGATCGTAAATCAATTTCTGTAGACATTCCCAAAGCTATTTCCAAAAGAAATTATAAGGTATTTCTAGATTTATTTGTGGAGGATTTTTGAAGAAATTCCCAAAGGAGAGAGAAGAAATCCTCTTTTTTATTATATACTGTTTAAATTTTTGAGGTATTTCCAGAAGAAATTCCTGGGAGAATTCCCGAAAGAATTCCTCCAGATATTCCTGAAGGAGATCTTCTTCAAATATAATTTGTTACGGAAATTCTTTCGGAGATGCTTTTCATAATTCTTTGGGAAATTCCTTCCGTCAGAAATTCGTTTAGAAGTTCTTCTTCCAAATCTAGTCAGGTTGTTCTTCGGAAATTCCTCATGAAATACATTTGGAAATTCTTTCGGAGATGCTTTTCATAATTCTTTGGGAAATTCCTTCCGTCAGAAATTCGTTTAGAAGTTCTTCTTCCAAATCTAGTCAGGTTGTTCTTCGGAAATTCCTCATGAAATACATTTGAAAATTCCTCCAGGAATTTCTTCTGCAATTTCTCCAGAAATTCTTTTGTGAACTCCTCCAGGAATAATTTATAAATTCGCCCTGTATGGATTTTTTAGTAAAACCTTCCGAAAGACCTTTGTGAATTTCTCCAGAAAATTCTTTTGTAAAATAATGAAAAAAAATCCAGAAATTATTCTGAAAATTTTGTTGAAAAAATTCTTCCGGAAAATTATGGAAAATGAAATTGGAAATTTCAAAGGATTTCCTAAAGAAATTTCAAAATGAATTTCCAAAGAATTCCATAAATAAATTCCAAATAAAATTTGCTAAGGATTCCTAAACGAAATTCTAAAGGATTATCTGAAGTGATTCCCAAAAGAATGTGCAAAGGAAATTTCGAAGGAAAATTTTCCAACGAAGTTTCTGGAATTATCTTAGAAGTAATTTCTGGAGGATTTTCAGAAGAAATCCCAAGAAATTTCGAAAGAATTCTTAAAGGAATGTCCTTAGAAATTCTTGCAGAAATTCAAGAATGTTGGAATTTTTTTCACAAATCCATTTGGAAATTCCTTTCAGAAATTCCCTTTACGAGTTCTTTTATAAATTCCCTTTAAGAATATACCTACGGAAATTGCTTTAAGAATACCTACGCAAATTGTTTTAGGAGAAATTTCTTCAGTAATTCCTTGGCAAGTTCAAATTATTTTCGGAAATTCCTGTCCGAAAATTTCTTCAGAAATTCCATCGGAAATGCTTCTAGATATTCCTTCGAAAATTCCTTTACAAATTCGTTTAGGAATTTCTTCTGAAATTCTTTTTTTGAATTCCTACGGTACTTCCTCTAGGAATTCCTTTGTGTATCCCATTGGAAATTAGTTTGGAATTCCCACGGAAAACCCTTCAGAAATTCCTTTAAGGATACCGTGTGGAAAACTATACTGAAGCTTAGCTTAGCTTGATCGACTGTACACATCGTAATTGCTAGTCGTGATCGGCCGAGAAACGAAAAAAAATACACAGCTCATCAATTGAATAGGCACTAGAAAGCTATTCTCTCTGTACATGCTTCGGAGTTTCTTTAATTCAAGACTAATAACGATGCCAACTACGTCCTCACAGTCAATTAGGATAAGGGGAGGAAAATTAGTTCGACACTCATTGCTACAAGAGACCGAGGAATCCTCTGCATCTCCATGACGGCACTGGAAAGAAATAGCATGATAGTTGAGAAAATAGTTCGAAATCACCTTGGTAAGCGACTAATTGTTTCATTTTTTTCTCAATTAATTTTATTTTCTAATTATCTAATACATGCATTCATCTCTTAGACTAGGTGTTCCGTGTTTTCTTAACACTTTCATCCTTATTTGCTATGTTACATTTTTAGTTATTATTAAGGCTCAAGACTCCATCACAATGTTTTGAAAATTGATGACTGATTCACTTGTTTGTAATAGTGATGCAATTGGTACGGAAAGTGCAGCAGCGATAAATAAAATGTTGTTTACAACTGGGGTGGGTGGAAATGGGGTGGTAAAAATATGTCAGCTGATGCATAATGTTGCCAGACTTGACGAATTGTTTATTTTATATCATAAGACATGTTCATGGTGTATCAAATATATGGGTATTTATCGGTTTAATTTTTTTATACACCACTTAGAATGTAATAGAAGCTTACGTAACATGTTTAAATATTTATTTTGGGTTACATTGTTCAATCCGACAAACAGCAATGATTTTTTCCAATAAATAAATCTGGCAACGGCGAAGAGATGATTATTTTCTTGTGTATGCACATCTTTGTTTGCGTGTTGGCTGGCGTATACGTTGTATTGTTCGGATTGAATGAAGTTGCATCTCGTAGATTTTGTGCTCATTATTTCACTTATTGCGCTAGTGAATTTGAGTCTTCCGCATTTTATTGCATTCACAATACGGTCGTCAAATTTGTCTCTCACTTCGATTTTTGCAAAGCAGTTTTCAACAGTTTTTGGGCGTGAAGTGAATTAATTGGTAGTCAAGGTTGACGAAAAATGTGAAACTCAGTTAGTGAATATGTTTTAGGAGTGATAAAATCAAAGAAACAATGGGAAAAGATCCAGTGAAAAATCAAGTGAGTGTGTATGTGTTCGATCCGAACGTTCGAACGTTAGTATGCGTTCGATGAACAAACGAATATCGACCTAGGAAAAAGGCAGTTTTCAGCTTTCTTCCAGCAATTCCTCAGTAATTGCTGGTTTTGATAAGTGAAAAATTAATATGGAAATGCCATGAATATATTATGATAGAGGGTAAGTCCGTAAATAGCCCCAAAATATTGAATTTAGTTCAAAACTTTATTAGTATTAGTGCGGATTTGAATAAAATCATTGTCATTATCGAATTGATTACGGTTTATAGAGCCTTAATACATTTCAATTGCCTCTGGCAGTTAGGATTTTTTCTCTGGTTGAATTGAACCATGTAGCCGTGCGGTTAGACGCGCGCACTATGGGGATTTAGGCGGATTTAATCGGAAAATCAACTTTCACCAATATTTTTTTCACAATTTTTCGAAAGTAGATACACAAGATAAGAAAATCCCAAAATATCAGGTTTCCTCCGAGGTATAGTTTTTGAGATATTCTTTATCAAAGTTGAGAAAAGGTAAAAACGCGGGTTTCCTCTTCAAAATCTTGTTTCACTTCATACCAGTTTTTAAAAGGTTTTTTCTGATACGATACCAAGGTTTATATATGTATAGCATTGTGAAGATAATTAAAAGAGCTTTTATATCGTATTAACGAAGATCCTGATATCATGAAGCAAAAAAAATAAAAATCAAAATACGGAGAAAACACTGAAAATTAGATGTATTTTCAGCTTTAAAAGTCAGACACTTTTTTTCCCCGCATTTCCCCGCGGAGATATTTAGTTGGGGATCATATTTGGGATGTGTACTTTCAGATTTCCACGGAAAATCTTGCGCAAACTTGCGCCATTTTGAGAGAACGCGATTTGAAAAAAAGCTTGTGCTCCAAAACTTGTCTGTTTTTCTTTAGTGAGCATCATTGCAGACAAAAATTTCAATATTCTATTATAATAAACGTTCTTCCCTATTTGTTTTTGATATTTTGTGAATAAAAAATAGTTTGGAAATTTATATTTATATACATTATTGATAAAAGAGTCCATATATTAGGCCCTTTTCAAAAGTTAGTCGTGAAATGACTGGAATCGATACTAAACAACATTTTCCTGTTATGACAACATTAAAAACATCTTATAAGCTCGAAAAAAGGAAGAAAATATTTTTGTCCGCCAGTTTGTATGGGGAGGCCCCATAGAGGCGCGGCCACAAATTGAAACTCGATAATCAACTGTGATAAAAAGAAGAACAAGTGTCAAAACAAGGAAAAAGAAGCTGTCTTTGCCGGTCTCGTCTCAGAGCTAGACCATGCTAAGGGTGGCTGGGTTCGATTCCTGGTGCCGGTCTAGGCAATTTTCGGATTGGAAAATGTCTCGACTTCCCTGGGCATAAAAGTATCATCGTGCTAGCCTCATGATAAACGAATGCAAAAATGGTAACCTGGCTTAGAAACCTTGCAGTTAATAACTGTGGAAGTGCTTAGTGAACACTAAGCTGTGAGGCGGCTCTGTCCCAGTGTGGGGATGTAATGCCAATAAGAAGAAGAAGAAGGAATTACAATGTTTTAAACTAATGTGACCAGTAAGCATCCTGCGGAACGCGGGTCGCCTATCTGGATTGCGTCACTGGCTTGAAAATGGATCCTCCAACTATGCATTTCGCATAGATTTTGGCGTCTGGTCACATTAGGGGAAGTGCACCGGTTTTAGCCAACTTAGTGCCTAATTTGGCCAACCCTGAAAAATACATATTTTTCCAAAATAATCGATCAGTTGAAAGCAGCGTCGAAGCGTGAGGGATATATCTCTTGTTGGAACTAATAAAACCCTTGCGAATTGCTTTATTTTTGGAGCTATTCGCCAAATTGGCTAAATTAGGAACATGGCCAAAACCGGTACAGTTCCCCTATTTTAAACTTAAACTGAACTTAACCTAATTAATACTAAGGGTACAAGGAGCTAATCGTTGCAATAGAAGATTTGTCTAAAATTGGAAATTATTTTGTTGGACATTTGTTGCAATGTCTCAATATTAGAAATTCTATGAAGTTCATTGGTACTATACCATGGAGGCAACTTCAGAATCATTTTCAAAATTTTATTTTGAATCCTCTGGAGTGCCTTCTTTCTGGTATTGCAGCAACTAGCCCATATTGTCACAGCATACAAAATGGCTGGTCTAAACATTTGTTTGTAAATAAAAAGTTTGTGCTTAAGACAAGGTTTTTTTAAACTAATTTTATTTGCTAATTATCTATTACATGCATTCATATCTATGACTAGGTGTTCCGTGTTTTCTTAACACTATCATCCTTATTTGCTATGTTATATTTTTAGTTATTATTATTTTAGTTATTATTTTAGTTATATTTAGTTTAGCCTCTGGCAGTTAGAATTTTTCCTCTGGTTGAATTGAACCATGTAGGAATTACAATGTTTTCAACTTGAACTAAACTTAACCTATTTTATACTAAGGGTACAAGGAGTTAATCGTTGCAATAGAAGATTGCAACGATTTTTGTCTAAAATTGGAAATTTTGGACATTTGTTGCAATGTCTCAATATTGGAAATTTCATGAAGTTCATTGGTACTATACCACGGAGGCAACTTCAGAATCATTTTCAGAATTTTATTTTGAATCCTCTGAAGTGCCTTCTTTCTGGTATTGCAGCAACTAGTCCATATTGGCACAGCATACAACATGGCAGTCAAACTTTCATGCCAAACACTGTCAAATGCTTTCTCTATATCAAGAAGAGCAACTCCAGTCGAATATCCTTCAGAATTGTTGAGTCGAATTAAATTCGTAACTCTTAATAACTGATGAGTGGTTAAATGCCCATGGCGAAAATCAAATCGCTCATCAGCAAAAATAGAATTGTCATTAATATGAACCATCATTCTATTTAAAATAATCTTTTCAAACACTTTGCTTATTGAAGAAAGCAAACTGATTGGGCGATAACTAGAAGCCTCAGCTGCATTTTTGTCCGGCTTCAAAATTGGAACTACTTTGGCATTTCTCCTTTCATCTGGGAATTATGCCAATTGAAATCATTTGTTAAATAAATTAACCAAAAAGGATAAAGAGCTCTCAGGAAGTTTTTTGATGAGTATATAGAAAATAACATCATCATACGGGGCTTTTAAATTTTTAAATAAATTTTCTAGTAATAGATCTCACTTCATCCAAATTAGTTCCCAAAAAGGTTCAAAAACATTTTCTTGATTGAGAATGTCTTCGAAGCTCCGTGTAACCTGATCCTCAATTGGACTAGTGAGACCTAGACTAAAATTATGGGCACTCTCGAATTGCTGAGCAAGTTTTTTAGCCTTTTCGCCATTTGTTAATAAAATATTATTTCCCTCTTTAGGCGCTGGAATTGGCTTTTGAGTTTTTTTTAAAGAATTTTCATTAATTTCCAAAAGGGTTTCGAACTGGAATCCAACTTTGGGACATTATTCTCAAAGTTGGTATTTGTCAGAATAGCGAAACGTTTTTTAATTTCATTTTGCAAATCATGCCAAATAACTTTCAACGCGGGATCGCGAGTTCTTTGGTATTGCCTCCGCCGCGCATTTTTAAGACGGATCAATAGCTGAAGATCGTCGTTAATAATAATGGAGTTGAATATAATTTCACATTTAGGAATTGCAATGCCTCTGGCAATTAAATGTGTCAAAGATACGAGAGCATTATCAATATATATCACTTTTGGTATCGAGAGGAATATCAACATCAAAATTCCTATCGATATACGTTTTATATCAGGGCTGCCCAACGTACAGCCCGCGGGCCGGATGCGGTCCTCGACTCAATTTTGTGTGGCCCGCGGCGTGTAAGACAAAATACTTCATAACCGGCCCGAAAGCTTTTCTATCTGGCTCGAGAAGCTCCTTCTTATTATTTAATAATAAATTCTGTAGGTTATTACTTGGGTTATTACTAATTAAAAGAATTAAATCTGGGCAAGCACAGAGTCGAATAATGCAGCACGGACCACTTTTGCTGTTAATGAAATTTTGGCAATACGGATGAAATCTTTCCAGGATGGAGTACTTGTTAAGGAATGCATATCGGCTGTGGTTGATAGTGTGTGCTCTAAAGAGAAAGCCTCCTTCAGTAGTATTAGTTTGTCACACAATGAAGAGTTAGAGTTCTCACAGAAGACTTGAAATTACGTTACGTGAAAACTCCAACTGTTTCTGAATCTACCTGCTCACAATCGATAACAATACTGAATGTTAAAAACAAGCACAGATAGCTGTTATCGTAAGGGGAATTGATGATCATCTTCAAATTACAGAGGAAATAGCAGCTTTGATCTCAATAAAGGAAACGACTACGTCAGGTATAGACCTGAAGAAAGCTGTTAAGACCTGTATGAAGGAGCTTCAAATCTTTTTTGAAAATTTAAGAACTGATGAAGCTCGCAACCAATGAAGGAAAAGAACACGGACATTGTAACACTTGAAAATTGAAGCAAGCCACAAAAGTTAATTTTGATATTTCTCTGCACATTGTATTTTTTACCAAAAAAGATCTGTATGCAAAAACGATCGATATTCGTAACGCACGTTATTAAGAAAATCAACTTTAACTACGCGTGGAAAATTGACCAGACCATCATTAATTCCAAATTCTGTTGGCGGAAATATAATCAGAATCCATCATTTCGCGCACTGTAAGGGCTGCCGTTTTTTGACACTTGGCTGCCTAGAAAAATGTCTAAAAACGGCAGCCATTACCGCGCGCGAAATGCTGGATACGGAGATTTGCTGTGCTGCGAAGTTCTCAATCCTACACCACGTTTGAAAGATTTTATTCTCTTTGAAAGGAAATCATACTATTTTCACAAGATAAAGCAAAACCAATGCCCAAGCCGCATGGTCCTAAATGGGTGAGTGGCTTGGTCTTTATAGTAAATGTCACCAAATATCTCAATGACTCGAACATGAAGATATGAAATTTCAAATCAGGTATCATCACATCGAAATATTATTATCCAACATGCAAACTATTGAAACAATTTGGCCCTATTGATTGTTGAAAACCGATGCATTTCTCAAATTCCGGTAGAAAACAGTCGAAGCCTTTCAACAGAACACAGTTCCTCAACACCGTTTACTGTTGTGAATAATGTACTTGAAATGTGCTCAAATATAAATTTCAGAAAGACTCATGTATTGTAAGATATTTTCTCTCTCCAGAAGAATATATCAGGAATGAAAGCAGTAAAAAGTAGGTAATTGTTGATATTCATTATCTTGCTTGTGAATTTCGATCAACAATTGTGAAATCAATATGCGTCGAGTATTGGAAAGAAGCCAACAATTCCATGTTCTGGTTAAAACCAAATCAATTGTCGAATGATTTCGAGTGGATGAAAAAAATGTTGGGCCATTGGGAATTGAATAGTATAATATCACGCAGAACAATCTTCAAATAAAATTTTACCACTGGAATTGCTTTGAGCACTATTCCATGAACGGTGTTTGGCATTGAAGTCACCAATTATCAAAAATTTGGATTTGTTGCTAGTTAGAATTTGAATATCAGCTCTCAACAAATTCCTTTGCTGCCCATTGCACTGGAAAGGCAATTAGGCAGCAACAAAAGAGAATTGTCTAACAGAAACTTCCAAGGTTTCAAAAACTTTGGTTTCGAACGAAGAAAATAATTTATGTTTGATACGTCTATTAATGACAATGGTTACCCCACCGCAGGCGCTGTCAGACGATCATTTCGGTAAATAAAATAATTTGGATCTCTTTTGATAAAAAGACCAGGTTTTAAATATGTTTCAGTTATAATGGCAATGTGCACATTATGAACTGATAGGAAGTTAGGAAGATAGGAATTTTCCAAGAATTATTTGGATCCATTAAAACGAAGTCCAATAACAATTCTTTGAGTAAATTTGATACCAACCTGAACTGCATCAATCAATGAACAAGCAATTGTTCATTTAGAAAATCAAAGTCGGAAGCAGATATGTTACCTGCGTCGTCAGAACGAACGTTATTTCCCGTTGAAGAATGGGTATGAAAGTCATTCATCCTCGGTAAATTTTCAGAAATGAAATTTTGCCTGCCTGCAGCGATGCTTGCATAGGAGGGCGTGCTTGAAAAATTAGAATTCGACGAACTGCTCGTTACCCGGTGAGAGGTAGGAGCAAAATTTGTTAGTTGATTGTGGTGGGTATAAATTGCTCGACCGGCAAATTATTGCGGATTTTGAGCGTTTGCAATATGTTTACCCGGCGAATCTGGGATCCTATTGGAATTTCCCGTAATCAATTTTGCACGGGAAGTTAAAACTTTTTTGCGTGAAGGGCATTCCCAGAAATTGATTTATGATTGCCCCACAATTGGCACATTTAAATTTATTGGAATCTTCTCTCACAGGACAGGCGTCCTTGGCGTGAGAGGTTCCACCACAAATCATGCATTTAGCATCCATGTGGCAATGTTTAGTTCCGTGATCCCACTTTTGGCACTTACGGCACTGAGTGGGGTTTTGGAAATTTCCCCCAGGGCCTGCGGAAATGTTCTCATGTAACACGGACATGGGACATAATACAGGCCTTTTCCAAACTTTTCATATTATTTCGTTCATTTTTGTTAAAGTAAACTAAATAAAATTCTTGAGAAATACTCCTCTGGGAAGTACTAGAGCGAGATTTCTTTTTCATCTTAATTACTTGGACTGGTGAAAATCCAAGTAATTCAGAAATTTCACTTTTAATCTCATCCAGTGATTTATCATCACTGGGGAGATTTTTCAAGACGACTTTGAACAATCGCTCAGTTTTGTCGTCGTATGTGAAGAATTTATGGCGCTTCTCAGTTAAGTACTGAAGAAGACGTTTGGGATCGTCAAAGGATTCCGGCAAAACGAGACAGTCACCCTTCCTGGCAATCTGAAATGACACCTTGATCCCCTGAAGGTTACTCAAAATTTTATTTCTAAAGCCAGAAAACTCGGCAACAGATACCGAAATTGGCGGAATCCTTTGCTTTTTCGCATGGATCGAATCACCTGAGCTAGAGGTAGATTCGATTTGCTCAATTTCGTCATGAATCAAATCGAACTGATTGCTCAGTTCGATAGGAGAAGAAATAATGTCAACGTTAGATTTAGAAGGAATATCTGAAGTCTCCAGCTTCCTTCTATTTTTTCCGCGCTTTGGCAGGACGGTCTTGAATCCTTGTTTCTTGGAAGGAAGTGGAGAATTCAGAGACTGCCCCTTCGCCTTGTTTTTATTAATGCTCATTGCTGAGCGTGGAGACGTGACCTTCCAGAACGGTGTCCCTGCAGGATTACCACCGCTTGTCGGAATTTTGCTTCCGCAAACGGGTCCAACGTAAAACGAAGGCACGGGTCCTTGCAAAGATCGTAACGGGATCAATAGGTACAAATAGCGCTGGGTTTAGGCGCTGATTTAAGAAATTAAACTTTTTAGTTAGTTATGCTCATATTTCAGTGTAATGTGGGCGTCGTGGCCGTGCGGTGAGAGACATTAATCGTCTAGACGCTTTAACGCCCGGTAAGGGGAAAACTTTTCGTGATCGAAAAATTCTCCCCTGATCAGCTGTGTGTTTGACGTAGGACTTACGTCTTTTTTTACTATACTGGGTATCATTTAGATTTTTGGAAATCGAGAGCGTTACGCTGAAAGGGAAGATTTCGAACATTCTAGCGCCTTTATCTTTCGATGGATTTTAAAGATTTATATATCAATCGACTCGGACACTCTCCAGCAATTTGTCAATTTAATTGAAACTTCAGATTATTAACGATAAGCTATTGAAATTTTCATCTCTTGTCAAAGCCAATAAAAATTTCATATATATTCAATCCAGTGCATTCCTAACACGGACATCAGAATGCTGTATGTCACGGGCCTTCGGGTCTACTTAGGCTAGATTTTCTATGTGTATAAAAGAAGCTGTGACGGCCGTGTGTAAGTCATTCCTGTTTGTGACAGTAGCGCGTACTGACGTGCTGCCGGTGGGTCTGCGAATATGCATTAAAGAAGACGACGCATTTTTATGTCATTCTGTGCTTGATGATACAGTGTCGGATACAGTGGTGTCGGTTGCGATTGATGTGATCGACCATCGCATCGTTCGGAGTTTACGGCTAGAGGCCAATGATGGCTGAACCTACGATGGCAGCGGTGGTGGATGATGAAGAATAAAATTAGCCTAGAGAGATTTGGCCTGCTCATCCAGGGAAAGTTATTGGTTTCATAATCCACATCCTTCCGGGACGAAAATTGTTATTTGGGATAGACTCAAACGAAATAATTGATTTTACCACACTATTTTACTATATTTTCAGTAAGAATAACCATTTAAGCGGTTGAATATACTAATTTTATCGTAAGATAGACCATATTTTAGTTATTTTAAGACGATTGGCACTTCAGTTGAAAAACGTCGGTACTGTTCTCAATATTACCCCTAAAATGGTAGTTTCTACTATAAAATTTTCTCAGTGTAGAGAGTCTGTGTGGAATGGAAATCGCGTATGTTTATTTATTTTTGGCTGTGATACATCGGAAATCCGAAAAGGGGATCAAGTCTCCCCAGTCTCCCCTAATTATAAATTATTGGAATATTAAATTTGGCAGTCCTCTTCATCTCCAGTAAATGTTAATGTAAATGTAGATTTATGTTACGAAGAAGTAAGATTTAATTTCAGTTAATCAAGTTCAACTCACTAGATTCCATAATTTATCACCAGGCAGTGCATTATTGTTGGAAGAAAATCTATATATCCCGCGTGTTTTGCGTAAATGTCTCTGGCTACGGGTCTGTCACCCCCATTTTCAACCCTTGATATAGTAGTGCATTGAAGGCAGAATGATAATTAAATTCGACTGTACTGTGGGTAGAACCGTAGCAAGATTCAAGCCAGGATAGTGGCTAACTCGTTTTATAAATACATAAGAATCGGACACCTTGTCATTACGCAAATTAGCAATTTGATTTCACAAAGTAGTTTTTGCAAAAAATATTGTGGAATACAATCAAATTTTTCAATAAATAAAGTTTGATGTCTTCGCTAGATGTTGATGTCATTTGAAAACATGAATGTATCAGTTATCTAGTAGTATAGCTTGAATATTTAGAGATTCGTTTTTTGTTCAGGGGGTGGAACGAGCATGTGATTGTTTTTTTCTTGACAATGTCTGGATGACGGTTATTTGATCGTCAATATTTTTTTTCACGCATACAACACTAATCCAAAACAAACAGTTTACTTCGTGTTGTTAGGCGAATAATGTATACCTTTTCACGTTCGTGGAAATGTTTCTCATCATTAAATGAATGATTTCATGAGAACTTGTGTCATTACTTTTTGCTTCAAAGGAGGAAATCACTGCCCTTCCAAATTGTGATGGAGGTAATTTGTGGAGATGGAAGAACAGTAAATCCGAGAAGCCAATTAGATATAATCTCATTCTTGCCCGTGGTACTTGTTGATTCCCATCGCCATGCGGCGGAGGAAAACAGAACAAAAACTTCCCTCAAACCGTTTATTTACCAAAATGTTTACTTGCTGACATTGTCTGGCTCCGGTGGCTTTGGGACAGCACATTATTCTATGGATCAAGCCACCCTGAAAAAAAATGTGGAAAGTAGAAACCGCAAATAATGTCCGTTTTGGCACCACGACTGCACTAAGGACATCGAAGGGGGGAAAATGTCTCTTTGACTTCCTTTTAATGTAATGAAAACTGCAAGCTGTATATATTTAAAAACTGATCACTAGTTCCACACAGAATATTTCTTAAACCGTCGTTAGAACTAGAATAGTAATTTGTGCAACTATTTGTAAAAGGACGATATTTTCAGCATGGGTTGTTCTTCGCATGGGCATTCTTGGTACTTACATTGCATGATCATTCTTGCTAATACATATGATGTTGTTGCATCATTTTATTAAAGTAGTATCACAGACAAACAGACGTAACACTAATGAAATTTCCATCGTCCATCAATTCAACGGTCATTTTGGAGTCAACTACTTATGAGTTCACACCCAGAGGCGCGCGCATAGTATTCCTCTTAATTTGACATTTCACACTAGCGCCTTCTCTTGACATTGTCGTCCTAAATAACTTTTCGTGCAACATGAACGCGAGATGGTGATAAAGTAATTGGGTGATCGATTTTTCAAAAAGTTGTTCTTGCTGTTACGTCTGTTTGTCTGTGGTAGTATCTTATACTCAAATTTCCAGTAGTCCCGTTTTAATTAAAATGAATCGGATTCGAATCAATTTTGAGTAGTTCATTTTAAGTCCTTAAGTTAAAAAAAAAACAATAAATAGTGCTGAAAACATTTAGAAATCTATAAGTACTAAATACGAATTTTAAATCAAAAAGTGCCAACAAACTCCTTAATATATGGCCGTTCGACTATTTGAACATCACCCACAGTGAGCTGTCTTGCGGCATTTATTTTTTATTCACTCCGGGAGTCCGGTTCAGTGGGGGCATCCTTTTTTCGGCTCAGCCAGTAGAAAATTTTTCCTCCGCTACCAACTAGGAGATTACACAAGTGATGCTAATCTCTTAATGCCCTTTTCATGGAAACCACAATCAACTGCCAGCCAGTGTGGCTCGGTTGTCGTGGTCTTCTGCTTCAGATCCCTGTAGCGTATGTTGATAACGGATTTTCCGCTGACACTACATGAAAGAATTTCATAATTCCAAAATGCTGCTTAAGACATTAAGAGACCCTTGGCATTTACTGTCCGGACTCCGGGATGCATTTGGTGGTCGGGTTTACCTTCATCACCGGTTACCTACTTCTGTTGGGGAACCACTCTCTCGCCAATGATGCTAGATAAATAGTTAGGGTCAGGCAAACACATCCGTCATCACTTGAACCCTACTCTCAACGCGTGATGCCGACAGAACTCGCATGTAATCAATTTTATCTCTTGATTTGGTATCGCACTCCCACGCTTGATTTCCAGTTACGTGTGCATACTTTTGTGAAGCGGATGATGGAAAAGCCGCGATGGAAAACCTAAATCCGAAAACCCTAGAACGCCGACACACGGACCTCAGTCGGAGGGATACTAAAGTCAACACAGTAGATAAATCTTCATTTGGTATAATCAATATGTAAACATGTGGGCCGACCGTTTTCAAATGGCACCTAAACGATTTTCTCTACACTTCAAGGGTGGAGGAATAACAGTTGTAAGTTTGCTTGCTACTTTTGTTTGAAGATTAATGTCTCTAAATTTGCTGGAAGGACTGTATACATTATGGAAAACAAATTGTGGGAATTTGTTGGCTTATGTTTGTTTAATAAAGGTACATTAAGTATGGATACTGTTGAGGAAAGGTTAGGGTAAATGTAAGCTAAACTCAATATATCAGTAGTGGATCATAATTTGGGATTAAATTGAACCGAGGGGTACATGTTTGCCTTTCTCGTACACTTAAGTGTACGTAAAGACAAATAAGATAAGTGCTCGGTCCAAAAACAAGCTTTTTTAGCTGTGTAAATTGTATGGCATCGGTTTCTGTGATATAGACGAACTGTTCGGCAGTTCGACAGCTCCCATGTTCATCCCATCATAAACAAAGAAATGAAAAGGAATTTGATTTGTTTCTTATTTTTGTGATTTTGTTCAGCAGTGAGCACGCATATGAGCAAAAAGAAGCGACTAGATTGGCGCTTTGATGTTGCATGAAGAAGAAGAAGCAGAAAGATGATAATCGAAAAAATGTCCACGGGAAACCATACGAAAAAGTTTTTTAAACTCTTCTCAAAAATTCTAAAAGCAATTTGATTAAAAACTGTAAGCAGTTCGGGGTTGGACTTTTCTTATACTGTGTATTAGGTGTAATATCACAAAATAAAATTTCGAATAGTAATATTGATTTTATTATACAACTGGAACTAAGCCGGCTTTTCAACTAAGTATTCTATAAGCATTTTGAAAGCTTTTCTATACCCGCTTTTGCATGAGTACGTATCTTGTATGGCAAGTACAATGGATACACTATGCCGAGAGGGTAGAGAAAGTTTGCAACACGAAAACTTCCTAGACCGGACCGAGAATCGTCATCTCCGGATTGGCAATCTTACGCCTTTGCTCGCAATGCTACTGGAGATACCATTGTTAAATTATACAGATATCAGAGTACAGTGTTTTTCAAGTCATTTATTTTTTTCTAGTATAGTCGAACATAGTTTTTTAGTATAATCGCGAACAGCAATTCGGAATAAATGGTGAACATCAGCCTATCTTTGAAACCAAGCTCCTGTCCTGTATAAGGCCTCTACCTTCTCAAGAAGAATAAGTAATGACCGATTTAAATTTCTTAGAAACAAATAATGCGTTTTTCCGGAATGAGGCAGTGGTTAATGTGATTCCTTCTTTTGAGATAATGCATCTATCCATTATGCAATGGTTAATGTGTCCCTTCTTTGGAAGTAGGTGTTTACCCATGCAGAATGATGAAACAGAGTGAATATTGTTCATGCTTCAAAAAGGTGGGATGTGATCCCTTCATTAAAGAAGGCGTTTTCATGAAGATTGGGAATGGTTCTTCAGAAGTAGGCCTTTTTCAGTATGACTTTTTGCAGAATGCCTTTTTGTGGAATGTTCCATTTAGGAAACTGGCATTTTCTCAGATACGTTTAGTGTGGAATGGCAAGGGTTTTTGAAAATTATAACTCAGTGAACTACATATCGTATAACAAACTACAATCAAAATCCCATTTCTTCTTCTTATTAATGGCATTACATCCCCCACAGGGACATTGCCGCCTCGCAGCTTAGGGTTCATTGAGCACTTCCACAGTTGTTAACTGCGAGGTCCCTAAGCCGAGTGTCCATTTTTGCATTCATACATCATGAGGCTAACACAATGATACATTTATGGCCAATTTTTGCTTTTAATTTACTAATTTATACTTGTTTTGTGGAAAATAATTCTCAATCGTTAGTATTATTTGTGGAAATTTTATATTTATTTACTGCTCATACACTGATTTCTTCATTGGCGACTTCCTAATTTTTCATGGAAAATTTCTATTTTTTTAGGGGAAGTTTTTATTTTTGTCATAATGCGTCATTTACGATATTTTTTGCTGTAATGAAGATTAATCGCAATTGAGTGCACGGCCCCGAGATCTGACTGGAAAAGGCAGAGTGATGGCTTGCTACTCCCGATTAACACGCTGAGGTGTGAATTTATGAACACACGCTAAAGGCATTTTATTCAAATCCCACATTCCTCTTCTTCTCTCATTAAAAACGCAAAAAAAAACTGATTAAATTCTTTGAAAAACTGCACACCAAAATATACTTGTCTCAAAATCATTGTTTTAATACTAGAATAATAATATAAAACATGGGTTCCCAAACTGTGGGTCTCGACCTTTAGGGGGTCGAGGGCTGATCAATGGTGGATGATGAAAGACAAATCGTGATTTTGTTATGCGAGATTTTAGCAAATACAATGGAGTAAGCATATGCGGTATTTCGAAAAATTTCGTTTCAGGTGGTTCGAAACGAAATTCCGCGGAATTTCGCGGAATTTGAGCATGGCGAAATCTGATTTCTTGATTTCGTTTCGTTTCGTAAAATTACAAAAAATTCGCTAGAAAAAACTAGCTTCTAACGAAATTTAACGGAATTCCGCGGAATCTCGAAACAAATTTAAACTTAAACCATACTTTATATTATCAAAAATTTTGGCTGCGCCGCTGAAGTTGTTTTCAAAACTTTAGGTTATACAATATTCCTATTAACGCTTACTACAAAACCCCTTTATTAGTCGACAAATTCATACACGGTAAAAAATGTACACGTCCATGCGAACTGTTCTGCACTTGAATTTGCACTACTTCTTCTTCTTCTTCTTCTTCATTGGCATTACATCCCCCACTGGGACATTGCCGCCTCGGAGCTTAGTGTTCAATTAGCACTTCCACAGTTATTAACTGCGAGGTTTCTAAGCCAAGTTACCATTTCTGCATTCGTATATCATGAGGCTAACACGATGATACTTTTATGCCCAAGGAAGTCGAGACAATTTCCAATCCGAAAATTGTCTAGACCGGCACCGGGAATCGAACCCAGCCACCCTCAGCATGGTCTTGCTTTGTAGCCGCGCATCTTACCGCACGGCTAAGGAGGGCCCTTTGCACTACTTTGGAATCAAATCAATATCAATAGCTGAGCTCGTCGCATTCAAAGACCACCACTTCCATTTGACGTGCACAATGTTTTGAATATAAAACATCAAAATAAAAAAAAATAGAATTACCTCAGCTCAGATTTGAATAACATACCTTTGCTTGAAAGTCCTTCGTCTTACCATGACTCCATCTCACACTTCGAAATACCTCTTGAATTAAGCAGAACAGATGGAAGAACTGTCATCTATTTTTAGAACAACACCAATATCGCTCCACTCTTAAATCAATAGCCTTGAACCTGTGAATTCAATAGCATAGCACTTTCAATTCTAGTGGAGACATTATTGGTGCTGATCGAAGTGCTAATCATTTCTACATCCAGTGAGTAGCACTTTGATTAACAGTGTTGATGTTATGGAATTGTCTGCATTCAACACACTTTTGAAAGGTGTGACACCACTCCAAAATCAAAGGAATATCATTTTCAATAATAGTGATTTTAAAGTTGATCATTCAATAGATGGAACAGTTAAATTGAGCGTGTTGATTTTTTACCGTGTATGTAGTTTTCTTCTATATGAATGCGGAAACGATCGTGTGGATGCTGATCATGGGACCAGCTAGTCCGGGAGAACGCGAAGTGAAAAAAATCTACTTCGCGTAGCAGAAATTTGTTTAACCAGTGCAGTGTACAATCAATCGTGTTGATGCTGATCACGCCAGCTAGTGTGGGAGAACGTAAAGTGATAAAACCTATGTCTGCATCGAAGAGCACATAATTATTTAGTGCGGAATCGATCGTATTGTAGAAGATTATTAAACGAAGCACATTGATCTTGCGATGGATTGATTTGAAACACAGTTTTCGTTTTCTTGTTTTCAAAATAATTTCGTTTGAAATAAATATTTTGTCGCTTATCAAGGATTTTCACACGAATTACCTTCTAAACTAACCACCCAAGTAGCACACGCAACATCTTCCTAAAACACCTTGTTTCTATTCAGTTTCATTAAAGGCATTGGAAAAACATCAAAGCACGAAAAAGTTGCATCAAGATGTCAAAAACGTTCGAATTGTGATCAATGTTTCATTAAAATTGCAATGCAGTACGTGTTTGACTTTTGGAAACAAACAACCAAAGAATACTGCACTTCACGTTGCAAACACGAAACCAAATCATTAGGTTGCATATTTTTCACCATGTAACTTCAATGCGTCTTTCAAAATTTCATTGTTTGTTTAAATTAAGTTGCAGATAAGTTGAGTGTGCCTTCATGTTCAATTTAGCATCGTTCAACGTTTTGACAATTCATAATTGTTTCCTGTGATGGTGCAATCAAGTAACAGAAAACCCGAGTACAAAACTTCATAATCGTATGGTTTTTATGGTGAGTCAACATCCAGTCCCTTCAAAGTGTTGAATGATGCTGTGGTAGAGTGAAGGACTATCAATCACAAGACACATAAATCGAATCCAGTTTTATATTTTTATTTTATTGTTTTCCGCTGAAGTATTTTGCAGCATTATTGCACTTTTACTGCAATCGAAGGATGTTTCCGTAGGCTCCACCTCTTGCGCTTTTTAGATTGCAAGAGAGTTATATTTGATGGCACATACGCAAAGATTGTTTCTTCCCGAATAGTTGCAACACACTACTTACTGATATAAAACTGACATAAAATTGAGCAGATTCGGGAGCTCACGCTCCACGATTAAATCCTTTGAAGCAGCACAAACGCTGGGGTATTGTCTTATTGCCAATGGTATATACGGCGAGAATGTGGCGATTTATCACAGATTGGCTTTTCTGTTATTGTAACTCTTTTGGTCGCAAAACAGTTATTCGACTTCGAAAAAGTGAAATCAGAATTGCGTACATAATGTAAAACCAATTTAATAAAAATTCCGCGGAAAAAAAATTAAATTTCGTTTCGTTTCGAAAAGTTTCGAATGAAATGAACCTTGATTTCGTATCGTTTCGAAGTCTCGAAAGAAATCTTTATTTCGTTTCGTTTCGATCCGAATCAACATAGATATTTTAAATTTCGTTTCGTTTCGTTTCGTTAGGATAAAGTGTGTTATCGCATACCCTAATGGAGTCTAATACATTCCAAATCCAATCCAATCTAAATTAAATTAAAAATTGATAATACTTTGGCAAATACAATGATGGGGTATGAAGCAATCTTCTTCTTCTTCTTATATAAAACAAAGTTGGCATTTGTACGACCTCGCATCACTCAAGAATAGACAGCTGAATATTTCCTTCTTTTATTTACGATGAAGTTGAAAAAAATTGACAATCAAAATACAATCTCTCCGATGAAATGGAGAGGAAACGGAAAATTTCTATTTTTTAGGGGTTTGTCGTGCATTTTGTATGATAATTTCAAATCATGTCATTTAAGTTGACATTATCATCACTCATCAGATAACGGAAAGATCGATTTTTGTTAATTTTGGTTTGGCTACTAAATATAATTCGAAAAGTGTCATGATAAAAAATGTCAAAAAAAGGAAAAATTATTTTGAAAAACCGGTTTGTTTTTTAGATAAATTGTGTACTTAAAAATATATCAGCAAATTAGTCAGTTTTGGACGAGACAAAGTTCGCCGGGTCAGCTAGTTTATTATGATTTCTTCAATCTAACGCGAATTCATTTTTATTCCAATTTCTAAAAATCATTGCATTTGGTATCTAGTGGGTCGCACGCAATATGGAATTCTGCTAGGTAGGCATATCTAAAAAGTTTGGGAATATTGACTTCTGAATAGAAGTCAATAACTTTATAGTTCTACTTCTTCTTCTTCTTATTGGCATTACATCCCCACACTGGGACAGAGCCGCCTCACAGCTTAGTGTTCATTAAGCACTTCCACAGATGTCAACTGAGAGGTTTTTATGCCGGGCTACCATTTTTGCATTCGTATATCATGAGGCTAGCACGATGGTACTTTTATGCCCAGGGAAGTCGAGACAATTTCCAATCCGAAAATTGCCTAGACCGGCACCGGGAATCGAACCCAGCCATCCTCAGCATGGTCTTGCTTTGTAGCCTCGCGTCTTACCGCACGGCTAAGGTTCTTACAAATAACGATATATCGAACAACTGGCAAGCTTCATGTACACAAGCGAGGCCAATCATTCAAATATAAAACTAAACTGGTGTTCAGTGTTATGTTCATCAAACTTTTAGTCTCACGTATACATAGTACACCATAATGCCAAAACATTTCGCTACTCAAGTAACACCAAAAATATCTATTTTTTAGAAAAATAAAAAATCTCAGCAAAAACTTTTTTGTTATAGGAAAGGCTTAAAAGTGTTTGAAAAACAACAAATAATGTGTATGTTTTATTTATGTCATGTCAATACGATGGCACGCATGATATGTATTTGTTGACAAATATATAACAAGTTTATTTCCACTTTCATTTCTGCAAGAGTATGAAGACGAAAAAAATAAATAATTGAAGATATTGTCAGAAAAATGGTGCAAGAGACTCTACGCCATGAAACCATGCGTGCACAAGATAAATGTTCTAATGCTTTCCAAATGATTAAGAAAATAGAGCAAAATTTAAATATTGAAATAGATAAAATTATAAAAATGTTTTATCTGGTTTGTTTCAAAATAGGTGTGAGATTCGTGATGGGGCATAGACTAGAATATGTCAATTACAGAGGGATTACCCTTCTGAACTTCTGAAAATTTGTCGCGTACTCTATTTAACAGATTGAGACCGTTTTAGCCGCCCTTCGTTGGCGAATGCCAGGCAACATTGATAGCATATTCTAAATCTTAAGGCTTGTTTAAAATTGTATCATTCTCGGCACATCGTGGGTAACTGGTTACTGTTTGAAAACGCTCTAATTTTTATGACGTTTTTTCTGCATTCTGGAGCTACTAGTAGTATGTTCGCACTACAGCCTGAATAACATGTTATTCAAATTATCGACAACTGAAGGGTCATCAATATAGCCGAATAACATATTACAAGGCCCTAGTGCGAACATAGTATAAGAACGGTTATAACTATGTCAAAATAACTCACTCATAATAACTATATCGCATGTGTTAAATATGTTATAAAGATGCATTCGTGATTAGTTTTGGACGTAGTAACCCGAGCAGGAGCGACGACCTCGATTACAAAAATTGGTATGATTTAGCCTTGCATAAGAGGTAAAATACCAAAAAATAATACCAAAAACTTATATGCAGAATATTTGAGGCATACCATGTTTAGGTATTTCAATACCAAACGAATTATAATTGGTTATGCATTTGGTATTGAAATTCAATTTAATGACTGAGTTTGTTATGACTTAAGTATTGTACATATAAGTTTTTGGTATTATACCTTTGGTATTTTACCTCTTATGCAGGGCTAGTTCATAACTGAGAACGGTATCAATAACAGAATTAAGTATTATTGAGCCAATTTCTCCTACTCGGGAACATACTTGCAGAACAAGACAATGATTCGAACTTTAAGGAAAATATACAGTGTCGGCTAAAAAATAGTGACACTTCACCATTAAACATTTCTAGTTTGGAATGAATTTAACAAATAACAATTATTTTGGCCTTTTTAGTACAGGCAGGTTTATTCTAAAAATGAACTGTTAGTAGTTAGACCAATCAATTCAGCACTACAAAGGTATATGTTACTTCTAATCTCATTATTTGATTTTGAAAATTAATCCTAGCGCTTCGAAATTATGCTTGAACCCCGAAAACATTAAATATATATTTTTATTCTTCTAGAAAAGTGGCTGTTGTAATGTATATAAATTAATACAAACATGTACAAATAATGGGATTCCCAAAACAGCTATATTAGAACTTTCTATTAGGAGCTTTTTGATTTCAGTCGACTCTCCACTATGAGCCCATATTAATGAGAAAAATATTGAGGATGGGGAACTCAGTTTTTCTGTGAAGCTATACTTGCTTTACCATCAGTAACAATCATTTTGATTGGTACTGTGATGTATCCCAAAAAGACTCCATTTCCACGTTTTCGGATATTCAATAAAATATATGTAAATAATACGACTCGATATAATCGGCAAAGACCTAGGCGACGAATAAAGGATCACGATTGGAAGCTTGGAACATGGAATTGCAAGTCGCTAGGCTTCGCAGGTTGCGACAGGATGATTTACGATTAATTGCATCCCCGCAACTTCGACGTCGTGGCGCTGCAGGAGATTTGCTGGACTGGGGGTATGGTGATGAATCTGGAAGAACTCGCGCAGGACATATTTTTACCGGCTCCGGATCTCCAGGAAATCCAGGAGGAGATTGGCCTGCTGAAGAACAACAAAGCCCCTGGGGTTGACAAACTACCAGGAGAGCTGTTTAAACACGGCGATGAGGCACTGGTTAGAGCGCTGCACTGAGTAATTGCGAAGGTTTGGGAGGATGAGGCTCTGCCGCAGGAGTGGATGGAAGGTGCCGTGTGTCCCATCTACAAAAAGAACGATAAGCTGGATGGTAGCAACTACCGCGCAATCACATTGCTGAACGCCGCCTACAAGGTACTCTCCCAAATGTTATGCCGTCGACTAGCACCAATTGTAAGGGAGTTCGTGGGCAGCACCAGGCGGGTTTTATGGGCAAACGATCTACCACGGACCAGGTGTTCGCCTTTCGCCAAGTACTGCAGAAATGCCGCGAATACAACGTGCCCACACATCATCTAATTATCGACTTCAAAGCCGCATATGATACAATCGATCGGGGCCAGCTATGGCAGCTAATGCACCCGCAGAGGGTTACGGCAAGGTGATGGTCTTTCGTGTCTGCTATTCAACATCTCTTTGGAAGGGGTAATACGAAGAGCAGGGATTAACATGAGTGGTACAATTTTCAATAAATCCGTCCAGCTATTTGGCTTCGCCGACGACATAGATATTAAGATGGAGGAAGCCTACATCACACTAGGGATGAAACGATACCACGGAAGTATCGATACTTTTACTTCCAAGTAGTATCGTATAAAAGTATCGATACCACTAAATATCGAATGAAAAGTATCGATACCTACTCGTATCATATGAGTACTCATATATTTGAAGTAAAATTTTGTCACTGTCAAATAGTCATCCATAATTTATGTTGTACTAGCGGACCCGGCGAACTTTGTCTCGCCAAAAAATGATCAATTTTCAGAAACATTTTTTTGCGTACACATTTTATCTATAAAACAAATAGGTTCTTCAGAATGATTTTTCATTTTTGCAAAGTTTTATCATAACATTTTTCTTATTAATTGAGTAAACAAACAAAAATACCACATATTGATCTTTCCATTATCGAATGATAAGGCCAACTTCGTGTTATATATACAGATGATCAAGATTTGAAATACCCATAAAAATTGTACGAAGCAATTCCACCGAAAAGATTGAGTTTTGATTTTCAAAGTATTCCAGTTTCATCAAAACAATTTTTCTAGTAAACAGAAAAAGAACGAATATAAATTAGCACATATTCAGAAAGTTATCTTCAAATTTTTCTTCAATTTCGCAAAAATAGATTTTCATTACTACTTTTCCATCAATACCATAATTCGCTAACCCCGACAGTGTATAAAAAGATGTTAAATGTTATTTCATGCGAAACACATTCTAAATGTGTTCAGAGAAACAGTAGAATCACTAAAATTTATCACGGCAATGTATAGCCAACGGAATTCAAATAATTTTAAAAATACAAGCTGATTTTTTTTGAAAATGGTTTATTGCACGAGATTAGAAATTCAATAAACATAAAAAATAGTACCTTTCCCGGGATCAATTCGAGAAAAACATTTAGGCCGATACAAATATTAAATTTATAATTTTGGTGCGTGGATCAATCCGGTTGAGTCTCCAAATATTTCGAAAACTCGCGAAGGTAGCCCCAGCCTTTCTGACTCATGATTCCATGTCAATCCCAATTTCGTCATCTGATGATATCAGACTGTCAAGATATTGAAGTCCCGTTGACACTCTGACATCGCAAATAAGCATACGGTCAGCTCGTTAAATACATACAAAGGAGCATCGCAGTACTAATATAGTGTTTCGTGTTCATTAGCCAAATCAGAGTCGTCTAGATGTTCCACAACAATAAACTGCAAAAGCAGCTCAAGGTATAGTACACGGTCTACCGCACCCACCAAGATCTCTTCGATTACGCTGAGAAGTGAAAGTGCAGATGAAATGCATCCTTGCCTCACATAAGCGACTACCTGAATGACGTCAGACAAAGCTCTGACCCTATTTGAAAATCCCTTGCATCCCTGGGCGCCAAACAGATTTTTGTGATTCAGACAGACAAAACAGACAGCATAGGGTCACCTCCGCCGACTGCCGATCTTGGGGCCCCTTTAGATTTCCTGCTTCGGATGGATGCTTTTCGAAGAATGCTGGCTAAGACTTGAAGAAGCTTCAAAGTGATCGAACGAACATTTCAGCTTTCCAAGTCAGTGAGTTATTGAGACGATAATCTTCGATTGTTGCAGTCATCTTTTCTTCATCAACAAGGATGTCCACCCACGTCAGCCTTTCCTTTCGACCGACTCCTACTTACAGAGATACATTCTGTAGACGGGACTCGTACTTTACTCCTCTGATTCTTTCCGTTCCTCAGCCTTTGATTCTATACGCTTCTCAATCTTCAGTCGGGTTACATCTGTAATCCATTCTATTCGCTGAGTGCGCAGCTCATCCAAGTTGATCTCGTCGGTTTCGATGAAAGTATTCTTCGTCGCCCACTTCTATTCTACCTTCTAGAACATCCACCACCTGAGTTCCATATCCTTCAATGAACGATCTCTTCACAGCTGGATTTTCGAGTCGGTCTATGGCGAATCGACACCCGAGTGAACTCTTCTCCCGCTGAATTCTTGGTGCGTGGTCGGATCTTGCAAATTAAAAGATGATAGTCAAACGCTGCGTTCATTACGGACTCGAGAAGGCACCGTCTCCATTTTCAGGTGATCCATTTCCAGAGGATAAATACTAGTCCTAACAACTGAAGTGGCTCTAGAGAAGTAAGTCAAACGCTGTTAGCTGCAAGACGGGAGAAGCGGGCGCGGATGAAAACCCTGGTCAACGATGATAGGAAAGCCGCAACAACCGTGGGTGCCAGAAAAAGACGCGACATGTCAGTCACTCACCGATCCAACTGATCAGCTAAAACGTTGGTTCGACCACTTAGAACAACTTCTTCGAGTTTTGACGACTTATCTAATTCAGATACAGGTAAAGGTTAACAATTCTCGGACGGCAGCAGGCAGGATTGATCATGCGAGAAACATACTGTCATGCTTTGTAGGTCATTGAATTTCAAGAGTCCCTCCATTTGGTACTGATTGACCACGGAAAAGCCTTCGATCGCCTGAATCACAAGGGCGTTCCTAGAAGCAAGGGAGGTTTAGACAAAATCCAGAGCCCAGCACAATATAATCGCTAAAGTAAGGCGAGACTGGATGTATTATATCTCTGTTGCTGTTGCCCATAGAAATCAACGAAATCATGGGCCGCGCTAGCAGCCCACCACCATAGAGCAATCGTACTACCTCGACCCAGATGACGATACTGCAATACTAACGCAACAGTGGAGTAAACTGAATGACCTGGCTGAACGTTCCCCTCATCAACATCAACAACACTGAATCAGTGGATGTGAACAACTCCAACTCCAACATTGGAGAAGGTCGAAAACCAAAGCCTAGGCAATTCATCAAACCCCAAATACTCAACTCTAACGTGTAATCTGTGACGTTATACGCCACAGCTCGGACATGGTGGTGGCCGCACAACTGGATTCTGAATGTTGAGTCCTATCGACGAGCGCTGGATTCCGGCAGAACATCGCAGCAGGGGCAGACCTAGGATCTCCTGGCGACGAAACCCTAACAGAGAAATAAATGAAGTCGATAGGAATCAGGGCCCAATTCAAGGATGGAGATCTTTTACGTTGGCCCTATGTCCCCAAAAAGTGCTCAGAACACAAGAGTACCACATGTACATGGGGCTGAGAAGGAAACCAATGTGCCGTATAGCCTATGATGTATTATGTAACTTTGATAACTCTAGCAGTACTTTGGTGTTATGGATTGTGGAAAATTTAGGTGTTATGGATTCAACAGATTACTTAGAGTTCATTTGCAAAATCAGCCCTTTTCCAAAAAGAAAAACAGAAATTTCTACAAAAATAAGTTCCAGTATTTTTTTAATTATATAAAGTTTGTGCTAAATTCACTACTGGATAAATATGCTACAAATATTCATATTCTATGCTTTTTCTAAACATTCATTGCTATCATTTTTCATTAAAATTTAAAATTTTCCATAAAATATTTGCTTTTTGGACTTTTTTTCGTTTCCTTGTTATTTTTTTATTCCCCCCCCCCTTCGTACATTCCAAGAGCTGTCGGACATAAAATAAATTTAATATTTGTATCGGCCTTATTATCATGAACAATCAAACCGATATATGCGCAATGTAGATAATCAAAAGTCTAGCCTGGTGCTCCAAATTATTTACAAAAACATCATTTTGAAATTTTTAAAATTATTTACAGAATTGCATCCCATGTCTCGCTGAGGAAATTTTTCCGTGATTCTACTTTTTCTTTTTCGACATTTCTCCTATTTAGCGTATACGCCATATATAGCTTGCTACTCGCCGATTGACACGCTGAGGTGTGAATTTTTGAACACACGCTAAAGGCATGTTACTCAAACCCCACACACAGTTTTCTGAAAAAAATTTTTCCTCTAAAAAAAATTTTCTTCTGCAAATTTCGCCACTGAATGTCTTTATACTGTTGAAACCATTTCACTTTCATTGATATTCAAAAGCTTCAAGCAGTTGAAAAGAATTAAATTGCACAGGAACTTAGCATTACCCGATTTACTCGCAACAAGTTGCATTCGACGGGGATTGCTATCAAAAAATGGCCCGATCGGACATTGCATTTCGGAATTATTTACAAATCATTGTTCTTTCCCAAGGGTCCTCGTTGTTTTTTATTTTTTCTAAGATCGAATTTAGTTAATAATGGTGGCAATGCACTACATAATGGTGGCAATGCATATTAATGCAAAAACATGCAAAATAATGGGGTATACCCCGTTAGGCATAAGTACGTTAGGCATAAGGACGTTAGGCATAAGGACGTTAGGCATAAGTACGTTAGGCATAATGGACGTTAGGCATAACGGACATTAGGCATTATGTACGTTAGGCATAATGGACGATAGGCATAAAATAACTCAAAGAACAGTCCATGACATAAAGAAGGCTGAATTATGCCAAACGTCCATTATGCCTAACGTACTTATGCCTAACGTCCTTATGCCTAACGTACTTATGCCTAACGTCGTGGACCCAAAATAATGGACAACATTCGATCTATTCCCATAAAGTGCTTTTTTGACCTTTCAAATGAAATTTTTTAATACATTTCATGATGCACGAGAAAGCCATCATCGCTGCTTGGTGGATTGATCTGAGTTTTACGATACGATAAAAGCACCAGCACCACTAGGTGGATCAGCCAGGATTTTTTTTTATTTATGTCACATCGTAATACTGTTCTTCTGAAGCTTTATATCGGCCAGATGCGTTTATCCAAAGCATGCATTATTCTTTCATCGTTTAATACCGCATTCAAGGAATTATTACATTCGGAGAAATGTTACATTTGATGAATAGTTATTCGGGGACATTGCATTCGGGGAATTGGTTTTTGCTGAATTGTCGTACAATTCACTCTAGGCATTTTTATCTGCACTCAAAAAATGACACTTAATTTCCACTAATCAGTTTCCAAAATCAGGCAGCCTTTAAAAATCGAAATGTTTAACGACTTTACTTGAATCAAATAAAACATTTGAATACTAATAAAAAATGTAGTAAAATTAATATGAATAGGGAAAAACCAATATTTAAATTTTTTGGCACACTTGCCCCAAATTCCGCTGCTTCAAAAGTTAAAATTATTTTAAGTGGAAAACGGATGCAATCAGAATCTTATATAGATACATCAAGTCTTACAATATGAGAATGGCACACAGAGTAAACTTTTTATAACGATATTGTAAAAAGTTTTTAACATATGCATATAGAACCTCCGTCTCGAGGAGCAACTTCCGGTTTAATAGAGTTGTTGCTTTAGAGTCTATGCCGTGAAATTTTCTTTAAGCAGAAATACCTACTTGTGTAGTTACTATAGACAAGAGTGTTTACTCCACCTCAGGAAACATAAGTTCCGTTACAAAGGTAGAGCTGTAAATGGCCAATTTCAGCATGACGTGGGTAATTAAAAAACTTCCTTTTTGAGATGTCGCTTTCCTTTGTGTTGAACGTCACGGATCACGCATTTGCTATTTAATACAACACAAGGATAGCACTATGTTGATTTATCAGATTACTGTACATTATCAACAGCCCAATATGGTGTGTGTTTTGTATCTAAATGAAAATGATACTCAATGTTTGCTGCCACTCAACAAACAATGAACGGAATTTTAGAATTTGTCTTCGAGATCTGTGTTGTTGGATATGCGTCAGCAATGTTGTCTATAACATAATAAATTGGGGAAGGTATTTTTCGCTGCAAAGTTTAAAGTTCTGTCTAATTGAGTGGTGTAATGCCAGTAAAAGAAATACGAGAAAGGCGAAAGAGATAAAGAAGAAGCAGGAGATTAACGATTTTAGTTAGTTATGTGCATATTATAATTTCGCGTTCGCGGATACTTAGTACACATTTAAGCCAAAAACTTAACATTCATATTGTAACGAGATCATAAATAAATTGTAAAATTGACATGGAAGTGCTTCCAAATTGGATATTTTCAGAGAAATGCATCATAATTACATGACAGTTTTTAGAACTATCGGTTCAATATATGATCAATGGTTCACATAAGTTTTATCACCCCACTACTTGTTTCATTCATAATTTGCATGCAAACACTCAATTGACGCTAGGTTCGAAAAAATTTCCATATAAGAGAACCAGTCATGAATGAAGGTACCATGTGCCTATATATATTTATGTGGGAAGGTGTTTCTAATCTACTCTTCCCAAATTGAACACGGCACGTATCGTCGATTGGAATTTAATACTTAGTCTCCCCAACCAGTCGAATGCGGACCTATTTCCGGCGAGGCAGCTCGATGTCGATGGTATTTGTTATTTATAACAATTTTCGAACGATGGCAGGACGGATGGTTCGTACAGCAGCACGAACACTAAGCGCCCCGATTTTGTGGCAAATTAATTTATAACCACAACATACTGCCACTAATGTAATATTGGATTAAGATGAACGACCTTTGCTCGGGTGCGTATCGCTTATCAGTCACCTACTGTATATCAGACTGTCAGCAATGAGAGCTGAAATAGGATTTCTGAGTGACGAAGAGTTTCTATAAATAATTTAGGTTTAACCACGGAGAAGAAGGAGAAATGCGTCGCAAAAAGTTTATACCTAGTAAAAATGAATAAAACATTTACTATAAATCACGGGGCAAAGCCTTTTTCACACCTACATTCTGACAGTAGACTACCTATTTGGTATTGACTTTTTAAGAAGGAGTCTATTATCCTTATTTTCTACGGCTCTCACTCGCTCGGTGCAGCGAACGAGCACTGGTTAACCACCAATTGGGTGCTGAATACAATTAGAGTAGATTCATTTTACTACCCCAGGCGAGCTAAGGTCGGCTACTGATTCGAATCGCAACAAGAGTTAGCACTCAAATTATCTACTGTGGTTCAGAAACCACATGCTGGTGGTTTCAGGAACGGCAATTAGCTTGGGTTGCTGGACATTGGGCCATGGGGTGAACACTTGTACATATCTGATGGTTGCACAGAAAATCGTATGATAAACCATAAACATACATATATGCGATTGATGAAATAAAAACAAATGTTGCACTCCAACGGTAATTATACAACTTATGAATATTAAAAAAAGATAGTACCAAAATGCGTAAGAACTGTTGAAAGATTTTTGATAATCGAAAATTGGGGCTTTGGTAAAAAAAAGTCGGTAAAAGTTTTGGTCGGAGAATATGGCATCGAACAGCAAACCTCTTGTATCTAATAGAATTGATGAAAGCATTATAAATATAATATGATTTTTTTAAAACTATTTAGTTGTCCAGTGAACGAGACGACATGAAGCAAAATAATATCTCATTTGCTTGTTGCTTGCTAGGCCTCGCACCAAAAGAAAAACTAGACGTTTCGTGTAAAGACGTGATAGCTCAAGACGTTTGGCATATATGCGTAAAACGAACATCGCGCGTAACATTATTTCAACCACACTGGTCCTGGCTTGTCACTTGATATCACGCAAATTGATGCATGACCTAATTCCAAATTATCATTCTATTAGCTCTAAGCCCGAAACTGGCCAATGTACAGGATCGTCAGCGTCCGGTCGAATAATTTTCCTTTTCGTCAGATCTGTCGTCACATCCATTTCGGGTGGAGCGGCATGTCATTGCGAATGAGACGTTTTACCTTGACGAAGGAGACACAAAAATTACACTGCCATATTCTACCATGTGTACACTGTGTTGAACTTAATCCTAGAATTAAAAAAACACATTAATAAAGCAAAAAAAAAAAAAAAAAAAAAAAAAATACCATGTGTACAAACAAGTTTTGTGTGGGTTTGTCATATGTGTGTCCTGAAGATGGAACGTCCATGGGTTCACGCTGGCCGGGAAAGTTTCTTCTTCATTTATCCTTTTTCAATGGAAAACAAACATATCCCGTTTGAAAAACATGCAGGCTGATTGCTTTAGATGCTGGTTGGTGGACTAAATTTCCAGCAATACCGCCCCTTCAGGCATATCATTCGACTACAGTGGGCCTGCGAATACAGCTGCAAGGCCCAATATCCAGTAGGAAATGTTTGGAAATTCACAATTTGTCACTCATTTCACCGTAGGATTTGAAATACTATATTGATGATTTTGTTTGCACGGTGTGAATCACTGTTACACATCTGGTAATGCCAATGGTGATAGAGGCCATGAATTACTAAAACATTTCTTAACAAATCCGATGAGTTTCAGTTTAATATTTATTATAATTCTAGCCCCCTTTCCAAAACAAAAAGTACAAGGGTATATTTTCTAAATAATATTTGTAATATATTTTGTAATATATAAATTTTACTCGGAAAACGTTAATAATAATAAAGATGCACTTGACCAGTACAAGTGCTAAACGTTATATTAGACGGGGAAACCTTCCTAGTTTAAGCCCATTGTTTTTGTTTGCCTATAAATTATTTGCATATAATTAAAGATCTTCTGAATGTAATGTTTACTAATAATTTCACATTTTCGCTACCATTGGTCACGTTTCTTTTCTGGCCCAGTGTACAGTGGTTCTTCCGTCTATTAGCCGCTGGGCGTTGAAGCATAGTTGGTTGGATACAAATTTCTCGATTGGAATTCCTTCGAAACTAAACAATGTCTGGTATTGCTCGCTGATTGACGTGCAGCAACAAACATCCCTCCTTCGTTGCTGCAGTCGCTCAGGTTTGTTCACAAATTACGCTATGTATATTATTAGGATATGTATTTTTGAACGAATTCCATGTTTGTAATAATTATAAAGATGGTTTACTGTTCAAAAGTAATTTCATATGGTTATGATTATGAATCTCCAGTGAACTTTGCGAGCAAAGGCGTAGGATTGCCAATCCAGAGATAGCGAGTTCGATTCTCGGTTCGGTCTAGGATGTTTTCGGGTGGGAGTGCATAGTGTATTCATTGCACTTGTCACATAATATACATAGGGGAAGGTGGGTAGACTTGATCCCCGGGGAGACTTGATCACCCCCTGTTTTATCGAAGACTAAAGTAGTTTTGTTCTAGCGTATTTTTTAGTATTAATCCTCTAGACAAATGACCTTTATGTGGTGAGTTATTTTTTGGATTGACAACCTTATTTATTCTGCAGGGCGGTTTGTATGTTTTGACCTTCCTAAAGATTTTTTTATTGGCCAAGCAAAATTTGAACAACTTTTCATAACAATGACCAAATGCTTTCATTTTTTTTCATAGCACAAAGTCATAAATATGCTTAATGATCTGTACTGATGAAAATGTTAACATTCCATCAAAGTTTTAGGATATTTGGATTTGAAGTTATTGCCTCAATATGGGGACACTTGATCCCCCATTAGTCACCCATACAAAAATTTGGCGAAAAAAATTCAAAAAAATATAAATCTATTCTCAGGCTTCTATTTTTTTTGTAAATTTGGCAGATTTGATGAAGGGTTGTCAGGAAAAAATATTTATTACGTAGATACCATAAAATGGGGATCAAGTCTCCCCTAATTTTAAAATTGCATGTGCTGTCAAGTTCAATAACAAAAATCGTTCACGTATACGCACAGCAATTCGAAAATTCCGCGTATTTTGAAGGAAAAATATTTTAAAAACCTGAGGGCACCTTTCTAATTTTATCAAAGCAAGTTCTTGGAGAGGGATCAATTTCCCCCGAATATTTTAAAAGTCGATTTTTGACAGCACTCCAAAAAATCGATTGTGTATAATTTAAGGACTGTCATACATCAGCAAAGTTAAATACTATATTTCTTAGAGAGTCTCTGTGGAAAATGCGTATGTTTATTCATTTTTGGCTGTGATACATCGGAAATCAGAAAAGGGGAGCAAGTCTTCCCAGTCTCCCCTACTCATGCAGTGGTGAGAATAGAAAAGCTTTCAATAAATCGCCTGATTTGAGCGTGCTTACAGCGGCACACTAGCAGTATGGCGAAAGACATCTAAAGTTTAATATCTCGAAAATAAGCACCTTAATCGAAAAAATATTTGGTAGGCGTTGTAGCAGATACCTTCCTACATAACTGATACCAAATAGTTTTTCATGAAAAGTTCCTACTGTTGAGATAACCTCCGTTAGATGTCTTTAGCCATACAAACTTCAGATGGTTAAGGACATAGTTGGAAGAGTACCACGATAGCAGTCAATATGGCACCGGACTTACCACCGGAAATCCGTGTTCGTGCATTAGCTGCCATAGCTGGTCTCTATCGATTGTATCATATGCGGCTTTGAAGTCGATGAATAGATGATGTTTGGGCACGTTGTATTCGCGGCATTTCTGCAGTACTTGGCGAATGGCGAACACCTGGTCTGTGGTGGAGCATTCGCCCATAAAACCCGCCTGGTACTGCCCCACGAACTCCCTTGCAATTGGTGCTAGTCGAGGGCATAACATTTTGTAGGCGGCATTCAGCAATGTGATTGAGCGGTAGTTGCTACAATCCAGCTTATCGCTCTTTTGTAGATGGGACACACGACACCTTCCATCCACTTCGCGGCAAAACTTCCTCCTCCCAAATCTTGGTAATGACCCAGTGCAGCGCTCTAGCCAGTGCCTCACCACCGTGTTTAAATAGCTCTCCTGGTAGTTGGTCAACCCCAGGGGCTTTGTTATTCTTCAGCCGGCCAATCTCCTCCTGAATTTCCTGGATATCCGGAGCCGGTAGAATTATGTTCTGCGCGTGTTCTCCCAGGTCCATCACCATACCGCCATCTTCGTCTGCCACATCGCCATTCAGGTGTTCTTCGTAGTGCTGCCGCCACCTTTGGATCACCTCACGCTCGTTCGTAAGAAGGTTCCCGTTTATGTCCTTACACATATCAGGCTGTGATACGTGGCCCTTACGTGAACGGTTTAACTTCTCATAGAACTTTCGTGTGTTATTAGCGCGGTACAGTTGCTCCGTCTCTTCACGGTTTCGATCTTCCTGCTGGCGCTTTTATCCTCCGGAAAATCGAGTTTTGTCTGCGCCCGTTTATAACGTGCCTCGTTCGCCCTCGTGCGGTGTTGCAGCAATCTCGCCCATGCTGCATTCTTCTCTTCTACTAACTGCTCACATTCGCCGTCATACCAGTCGTTTCTCTGATCCGGGGGCACCGTGCCAAGTGCAGCGGTTGCGGTGCTTCCAATGGCGGATCGAATATCTCTCCAGCCATCTTCAAGAGACGCTGCGCCTAGCTGCTCTTCCGTTGGGAGTGCCACTTCCAGCTGCTGCGCGTATTTTTGGGCTAGTCTATCGTCTTGTAGCCGCCCAATGTTAAGCCGCGGCGTCCGACTTCGACGCGTGTTGTACACCGTCGAGAGTTTTGAGCGTAGGCATACTGCAAAGAGGTAGTGGTCGGATTTAATATTCGCACTGCGGTAAATGCGGACGTTCGTGATGTCGGAGAAGAATTTACCGTCGATTAGAACGTGGTCGATTTGGTTTTCCGTTTCTTGGTTAGGTGATCTCCATGTGGCTTTGTGGATATTTTTGCGGGGAAAGAAGGTGCTTCGGACTCCCATTCCGCGGGAGCCTGCGAAGTTTATGCATCGTTGGCCGTTGTCATTCGATACGGTGTGCAGACTATCCGGTCCGATGACCGGTCTATACATTTCCTCCCTTCCTACCTGTGCGTTCATGTCACCGATGACGATTTTGACGTCCCGCAGTGGGCATCCATCGTATGTCTGCTCCAGCTGTGCGTAGAACGCTTCTTTCTCGTCGTCGGGTCTCCCTTCGTGTGGGCAGTGCACGTTGATGATGCTATAGTTGAAGAAACGGCCTTTAATCCTCAGCTTGCACATCCTTGCGTTGATTGGCTGCCACCCAATCACACGATGGCGCATCTTACCCAGCACTATGAAGCCGGTTTCCAGCTCGTTGGTGGTGCCACAGCTTTGGTAGAAGGTAGCCGCTCGATGCCCGCTTTTCCACACTTTCTGTCCTGTCCAGCAAATCTCCTGCAGCGCCACGACGTCGAAGTTGCGGGGATGTAATTCATCGTAGATCATCCTGTCGCAACCTGCGAAACCTAGCGACTTGCAGTTCCATGTTCCAAGCTTCCAATCGTGATCCTTTATTCGTCGCCTAGGTCGTTGCCGATTGTATCGAGTCGTATTATCTTCTATGTCGTTCGTAATAGTTGTTTTTAAAGGCGGCTTATTGGGCCTGCGCAAACCTCCTGTCTCGTCGGAGGGCCGTCGTGTCAGGGCTGTTTAGCGTCCCACCTAACACCAGGACTTCCTAGGCAAGCCCCACAACTCGCAGATGGCCTGGGGAGGGATCGTCAAGCCCTTGGACATAGTCCCTGCTGCCCCCAAAAGCAATAGTCTTATTTTAGGTAATTCTCTTCAACGACAGAATTCTTGTATCGAAAGTTAAGGTTTTTGATAAGAATATAGCGAAATAAAAAGTAAAAAACTACAAAGACTAGCATGGGACAATTATGGGTAATATGGTAGTGAAGAGGAAAGGTTGTTACGTATTTATCGTCTTGATCAATTCATACTAACAATTACTTCGATCTTTAAAATAATCTTTCATTCGCATTATGCGTAGCATTTGGTAGTACCCACCTTTTAGTAAAACGTTTAGTATAATAAGTTGGACCACACCCCTCCCCCAAAAGCGTTACGTAATTTGTCAACAGACCCTAATAAAATTAAAAAATCAGAAGGATTGTGTACAAGACACGACCGCCCGACGTAAACTTTTTTATTGCAATGATAATTCTGGCATCGTGTTAATATTAGCTTGTTGAACGCTACAGACACCATCCATGCGTGTTTCCGTTACTAACGCAATTTTCTACCGTCGCCAAGCGATTATGTTTTGTACTTTGACGAAAATTCGTCTCGGATCAACTTTCTCGTGTATAATATTGTGGTTCTGAAAAGAATAAGCATGTCCAATTGCTAAGAGCAACAAAACTAAAGTCAGAATCTTGCGGGCCAATTTTACTTTTCGCTGACGACAGCCAGATCGATAAATACGCTATCATATTCAATACATTTTCTTGTCAACGGTCACCGCCGATACTAGCGTTATATTTTGTTCAGTCACCCGCAATTTTATTGTAGCGCTCCAAAGCGCGCCAAGTGAATATGGTTTGTACTTTGAAAAAGTTCGCTCGGATTAAGAAACGTATTGATTGATTCTCAATACCCATTTTCAATCCATAACAACACCAACAAAACTCGGGATCGTAGTGTGCCTCGTTTGGATGCTGACGTATTTTTTCGCCCGTATATCTTTTATGTCGGATAGTTATGGCGTATTCCGGTAGTTCCGTTACACTGGAAGCCATTGTGCCGGCACAGTTCTACGATGCAAGAAGTTATGAAGATGATATCAACTGATTTTACAAGATTATAGTCAGGATCACGTTTAACTGAAATGCTATCTTTTTATCACAGCCAGATAAACTCAAAGTTATATTTTGTGCAAATAAAGGCCGACAAATGAATGAAGAATACAATTGGATGAAGATTTTCGAGCGCATTGGGAAAATTAATTGAAGCTCCTTTTGGATTTCCCGTAGCTTTTGCAGCGGATTAAGGACTGACTGACGAAAAAACTCTCCCCCAAGGAGTTTATTAAGTATAATATTGTTATCCATTTCTATTAGCCTTTCTCATGTTTTACTTAACGTTTATTTTTAGCTCTTAGGGGCCTTTCACAAATTACGAAACGCTGTCGGGGGAGGGAGGAGGTCAGGCTGAGGTCACGATCCATACAAAAAAAAAATAACCTTCCATACGAAAAATGTTACTTGGGGGAGGAAGGGAGTCCAAAATCATAAAATTTAGCGTTACGTAATTTGTGAAAGAACCCTTATCTCTATATTCACATATATGTATATTTTGTTTTTTTTTTTACAATTCTTGATAATGACGATTTTTGAATTCCTCTGGAAGATGATTCTCTTCCAAACACTACTACATTAAAGTTTATTCATCAGCTTTTTCAATCTCTTTGAGACTATTATTCAAAAACATTACTAAAATGTTTTATTAAAGTTATATATAATGATATTGGGTAAGATAGACTGCCGTGAATCGCATATCTGTCCCATCTTTGCTGGGTTTCCTATTCATATGGGACAAATATGCGATTCACGGCAGTAGATTTAAATAAAATCTTATTTTTCCAAATTACAATAATTATTTTTGGTCCCAGAGAAGCGTACGGCCAATAAGAAGAGAAAAATGAGCAACGCACTATATACTTTTATTGCACACAACAAATATGTCTGCCCGACAATAAACTCCGGATATTATTATTCTGGGAGTTGTTCTGAGAATCATCTACTCTACAGGAATCTATGTTAAGCCCGTTGACGTTTTAAGTTGAAGATTTTAGAAATATTGTCTGCTTGTCAGCAACTTATTCTTCAGGGGAGTGATAACCATTTTTCAATCACTTCGATTGCCGCGGAAAGTTGGTTCATATTTCTTGGCCGCAAACATTCGCGATTTCAGGTCGACTATGCTTTGGTAGTAGGCAAGCAGCTTAAATGCGAATTCTCAGTGAAGGACCTTCTTGATTTGATCAACTAGTCAAGAAAATGACATTCAAGGATCGAAATTGTTCGAAAGACATCTTCAAAGCTGGGCTTTCTATTTCGCTTTGCCAAGTTTCCTGATGTGTATAGTTTGGGACCTCTACTGCCTAGCAGTCCTCACGCATTGTGGGATCTTTCTTGTCCTATAACCAAAGGCACCATATATCTTCCTAAGACAGAAGTGCCAAAGCCAGAGGGTTAATTTGTTGATACCTGCAGCGGACTAAGGCATCATCCCACCGACACTCTAAACCAGCTTAGGCAGTACTTCTCACTCTGTGAGGGACCTACCCGTGATGTGTACTATCTTAAAATGTCTGTTGTACAAGATAAGTATTTAAAAACTTATTTTGTGCCACCTTTCGATATTGGAGTACTCGTCAAACGTTTGGGTCCCGAACTATCAAAATGAAGCTCAGTGCATCGAAATTGTCCAGAGGAAATTCCTACGCTTTGCTTTACGGTTCATCAACTCCTTGATGCAAGGCGTAACGTAGCTAACGCCTGCTTCACCGCCCACCGGTGATCTTTTGCAAGAGAACATCGCCTGTTCTACGTTGTCCAGCTTGCAGAACACCAACACTCCCCATCGTAATCTGCGATTCCACTCATTCATCAATATTCCTGCAGCTAGAACCGACTATGGGCTACAATGGCCAAACCGAAACATAAGCCTTCCGAGACTTGCATTGTTGTAAAAAGTACAACACATTGAGTAAAAATGAGATATCTTTTAGTCAGTTGACCAATTTACACCAAATCATCACGTATTCCTCAAAAAAAAATAGTTCTTTATCAATAGAGAAGATAATAAAAGTGATTCGATAGGAGGCTCGGGTAAATATAGCTAAATAAAAGGCTCAGGTGCGCGGGGAAAAGTGGCCAATAATAAATTATTCATTTATTTCATTAACAATTCATCCTACAATTGCGCGATCGTTTATATCATTTCTGACAACCTTGGATTCGCAGTTGATTCGTAAAAATGGTCATTTTGGAAAGTCAATGTTTTGTTAATAACTCCGGATTAAAGCAAAACAACGTTCTAACACCGAAAAGCAATAGCCGATATGAGTTAAGTCAATATCGAAAAATAAACTGTTTTTGTTGTTGAATCTTTTCTGTTGCGAACAAAACTGATGATAGTAAGTTCACATTTTTGATCACATTTACGCATTAATACAGTCATACAGATATCATCTCAGTTCATTATGATTTGTCGATTGGTATATAGAACTCCGCTATAAAGACAGAACAATTTGGCGAGTCATCTATGTTCACCCCACAACAAGAAATCTAGGCAAAAGCTGACTCTTCGTCGTATACGGTACTGACCGACTATGCTTCTCACTGAAAGCTGTCGATGATGGCACACTTCGAGCGCTCGAATTTTACCGAACTTCCTCCAGTTCGTCAGATGCATGAGAAAGGTCGATTTTACGGGATTTATTTACTGGAACCTAATTTCTCCATTGACATGGGTTGTCATTTTTGGAGGGTTAATCAAAGTGGGTTCGGTGAGGAGCCGTTTACTGTTATTATGTGCATTCCAAAGTTTTCTTAGTAGATCGAAGCACATGTCGATTACTTATTTAAAACAACAGCTAAATTGGACCATCAGCTAAATTGATTCTACTAAAAATTCTAAAGATGGTTTAGATTTTGGTTAGTTGCCGAATTTATAAGTTATGAGTTAAAAGGTGCATTCTATTCTAAGTTGCCTTTAATTCCATAATTTGGGACGATTGAAGAACAAGCATAGCCTTTTTAACAGAATTCAAACTTGTGAGTAATAAAATAAGGGTTGAAGCTTTCAGCGCATCGATGATACAACCAATGAAATACCTTGATAAGCACGTAGTGAGCCAATATCGTATTTATTAAACGGGTCTTACGTCATTTATCATAAACAGTGTACTAACGCATAACTTGCAGAACAGTTTAATCACATTTACAGCTAGACTATTGGAAATGAATGTTCCCTTTAATATTCCCCCGTTTTATACGCTCATAATATGTGGCGGACTATGTGCGAACAGCAATTAAAAATCATCACACGTATCACAGAGAAACCTTAGCAGTTTTCCCGTCTAACCCTGCTACTGCTACAGTGTCCGTTGCTGTGTTAATAAATAAGTATGTTTATCTGCTAACTGGAGCATAAAATACACCCATCTGTTCTCCAGGAATAGTTCTTTTTATTTCACAAACGCAGATCCTGAAAATATGCAGCATGTCGCGAACGCAGCGACCGTGGAGGATATACATCTTTTTTTCTTGATCTTAGTCATAATTCTTGGAAAGTAAAAGATGCCACGAACAGCTCTATAGCTGTTAGATGAGGTCAACCGGTTAAAATTGCTAGAGCATTGCGAGTGAGAATTTACGGCTGTAAAGGCTAGAAGACGAGTTTTGACTATTCAATTTTTTTCTACCATTTTGATTGTATCTCAATCTTAACTGTGCTGTCGTCTTCAGTTAGTTAAAAGCAGAATAGATAAAAAAAAACAAATGAAGTAATATAATTAAGCGAACTAATGATTTAAGCTAATAGTATAAACTTATTTGAATGTATAATAAATACTGATAACATTTCAGATATTTTTAAAATAGTTTCCACATTTAGCATAATATTCATTTGACATTATTGTAATTTTCATGACACTTAGCAAGATCTAATTCCGTATCTGAAACACTCCAGCACCATCCTAACATAAACGGATGAACATCACTTCAAACAAAGTTCAACGAAAGGAAATGCATAATCTTTTTACCTTTCGTTGTTGTAGTAAGAACAATCGAAAGATTTCCAACATTTCACTTGAAATTATAAATTCTAGATGCGAACTCGTTTCGAACGAGAATTCCAGGCAACCGGCAGTAATGGTAACATAATCGTATTGAGGTAGCGAACATTTTGCTACCTATAGGAAGCATTTGCTTGGAAATTGAAATTCTTCCCAAGTCATACCATTCTGCATGCAAAATGGAAGAACTTCTGCTTCGGCAACCAACTTGAATTCATTTCATGGTGAACTGCTAATAAGTGCAGCCCCTCCAGGAGGCTATTACCTGGTTTAACAATCTGCTTATTGTATTACAAATGGAAGTACTTTTGCTTACAAGTACCACTTCCAGATACGTATACACGACTAGTACTGCTCACAGCTCGAAACAATTTCACAATTCACCACCTCCACACGGATCTCCCAGTGTTTATGGGAGCATTTCAACAACTTGATTTTCCCACCGCTGGGCGGGATCTGATTCAACGCCAGCCTCAAATTGTGTCGAACAGCGAGTTGCTTGAAGCGTGGAGTGATAAATCAGACATTGCCCGTAAGACGTGCTACGGTGTGGAGTATAAAAGCAACCAGCAATTCTCAAACTTGGTATTTGTTCATAATCATGGGAGTAATTGTACGGCAATTATTCAACTGGGCTTCAACTACTTCTATTATTCAAAATTTACGCTGTTTGGTAAAAGACTTAATTATTGTTGTTTTTAACAACTTGGCGTAATAGCCAAAAGTAAGCAAGCGATGGTGGCATAGTTTTGCAAGCAACTGGTGGCATAATTTTAATTAGAACTAAATAAATAAAATAAATAAATAAATAAATGTGCTCAATCACAACATATTAAGCTAAGGTTTGCAGGGTGTTCTAATTATTCTCGAAATGTAAGTTAATTCAGAATATTTCTAGATCAACATTTGAGAAGGGCGTAAAAGCCAAAATTAATTCCTTCTGATTCTTCGTCTACATATATAGTTACATATGTGCACAAAAAATCAGAAGGAATGAATTTTGGCTGTTACGCCCTTATCAAATGTTGGTCTAGATTTGTGTTGTTCTTGTTCTACGTCACAGATGACTTTAAAAGTTTCGATTTGTAGTGGAAATTTAGATTTTTTTTGTGGAAATTCAGAAAAACTTTCCGTGGAATTTGGGAACATTCCACTTGAAAATTTTGAAGAATTTTCCGTGGAAATTCAAAATCAATTCCCATGAAAAGTCAAAATAATTCACCGTGGAAAGAATAATCCGAAAGAATAATTTCTCGTGGAAATGTCGAATAATTTCCTTTCAAATTCAGAAAAACTTCCCATGAAAATGCAGATTAATTTTCCGTGGGAATTCATATTTTTTTTACGAAAATTCAGAATTATTTCCCGTTGACATTCAGAAAATTTCTCGAGGAAATACAAAAGTATTACTCATGGAAATACAATACATGTGTTTCGTTGTGAAAAACTGGCTTCCAATGATTGTGCAGTAATTTTGATTTGTATATCATCATATTTACCATAATTTGTCATTTTGCGACACATTGTTTTATCCATATCGGTTTGAAAACCACTTACTGTAAACAAATTAACATCTCTTCAAGGAATTTGGCCCACCGAGCAGCGCTCGACCGGGAGCCCACAGGTTGTTTCACATCTTCTATTTGCGAATATCGCCTTCCTTGTATAGAGAGAAAGCTCCACTGTTAGCCACTTGACTCTTGTTGCCGTGGGATTTAAATGACTCAAATCAAATTTGAGTTTCTTTCGAATTCGTTTTCCTCGCCGTCCGGTCTGTTGATAGCTCCATGAATGAAGTGTTGAACGATACCGGTGGATATTGGTTGATCTTTTTCTTTTACAACATAATTAAATTTATTGCTCGGTCGAGATTTTGGTGAACAGATGAAACATTAATTTATGGGAAATGGGCGATTTCAATTCCTAGTAGCCAGCAAATGTCAAGTTTACATTTTTCCTATTCTTGGAACAATGGATTTGTTGTAAGTTGCATTCCTAACATTTTGTGTGCTATTAGTGGTTATCATTCAAAACCAAATTTAAGTGAGGTAAAATCAATGATCATCAAAGCTCATTTACCAAGATCAACAAACTACAGGGTTTATACACTGTGTCTTACATTGATAATTGTCCCTTTGTACAAGTTGGCATACAAATGTACAATTCGGGACGGCGATTTGGGCGTAACTTATTTTGTAAACAAACATTGCTTCATGGATTTAAGCAAGCGTTTTCATCCCAAACTAATTCCCTTATCTGGTAGAGGAAAGCTTAATCTGCCGAATCCATACCGTGGTTTTCTCATGAAATGCTTGTTTTAGCAAGAATTTGCCTTCCAATGTTTGTTTACAAAATAAGTTACGCCCAAATCGCAAATCGGTCCCGAATTGTTTAATTAACTAATGCGATGGAATTTGCGACAAGAAGTTCAATTTGTCCATTTCGAAACATATGTGCTGTGCATATGCACAGCCAAGATATAATTTCACATATGCACAAATGCACCATGCGTCTCCATAAGCTCATACACTGAGGAAACTGGAAACTGATAGGGGAACTGTTCCGTTTTTCATCTTACTGTACATATATTCATCTCATCGCAAAACAGAGAAATACAGCACTAATCTTGTTGCTTCTTTTTGCTAACATGCGTGCTCACTGCTGAAAAAAAAATCACAAAAATAATAACAAATCAAATACCTTTTCATTGCTTTGTTTTTGATGGAATGGAAATACGAGCTATGAGATGAAGTGCCGAACCGTTCCCCTATAAAGAATAAACTTATGAGAAAGTTTCAATGAACTATGAAAATAATAAGACCTTCTTTTGCAATATCTGACCCCGTCTCGTAATCGCGACGCTGATTATTCGAATTCGGGTTCAACAAACTCAAAATATGAGCTTCCAATATCTTGGTAGCCAAATAGCGTCATACGGCGGTACCAAAATCGACATAGGCGCACGGATCAAGAAAGTTTAAGAAATATCTGGAAAAACAGGCAGATATGTCTTCTTCTTCTTCTTTTTATTGACATTACATCCCCCACTGGGATATTGCCGCCTCGCTGCTTAGTGTTCTTCCAGCACTTCCACAGTTATTGACCGCGAAGTTTCTAAGCCAAGTTACCATTTTGGCATTCGTATATCATGAGGCTAACGAGATGATACTTGTATGCCCAGGGAAGTCGATACAATTTCCAATCCGCAAATTGCCTAGACCAGCACCGGGAATGGAACCCAGATATCCTCAGCATGGTCTTGCTTTATAGCCGTGCATCTTACCGCTAGCCTAAGGATAAGGCAGATAAGTGAACGCACCAAAATCCCAATCAGTACTGGAATTTCTCATTTTCAATGAGAGATGTCACGCGATGTTTACATATCTGCCCCTTTCAATATCTATAGAAACGCGAAAAATGAATGGCATGCTACAAAAATCTCAAAAAATCTTTGTCCCGTGACAGGGCATGAAAGTGTGAAATATCTGCTTTATTTTTGTGTTTATTACCATTTTTAACTCGATAAAATAAAGGAACATGATTAATTAATCGACTAGTCACTATTCTTCGCATGTAACTATTGAAATAATTTAGAAATATTAATTTTAAAGTAAAGCACTACATTGTTTCATGGCTACCTTTCATGCGAAATTGATCAAAGTACCCACGATACTTTCATTTGGTCGCTTGAAATAGAAAAAGGCACTTTTCTCTCTGTCTTATGACGATCACGACCTTTTCCAGTACTGATCCCAATTTCAACTCTAACGTAAAATCTATGCTGTTATACCCTAGCGAAACATGGTGTGTATCAGTGGAGAACACTCAACGGCTAGAGGTGTTCATCAACAGATGCATGCGGTACATAATTCGGGCCTCACAACTGGATCACAAACAACAAGTTCCATCGTCGTTGTCACCAGAGGCCGATAGCAACAGAAATTCGGGATCGGAAGTGGAGCTTGGTCGGGTACACCTTACGTAGCGGCGGAAACAAAATATGTAAATAAGCATTAGGCTGGAATCAAGCGGGACTTCGCAGCAGAGGCAGCCCCAGAGGCTCATGGCGGCGAAGCCTCAATAAAAAAAATAAAAGTAGTCAACCGAAATCTAACCTTGCAACAGGTTAAAGTGATAGCTGGACATCGCTCATGATGGAGATCTTTTAAGTCGGCCCTTTGCATCACCGGAGGTGTACAAGACCTATAACTATCTCAAAATATAATTGAAGTTATCTTATGGAATGCATCCTTTTAGATTATCTCATATTCAAGGTCGCTCTTTCTTGGGCTGTTGATAATCGTCAGTCTCTCTGTATACCGACTGTACATCCTGTAATAAGTACGCTTTTTAAATGTTTCCTTGCACTGTCAATATCTATTGGTTTTCGTTTTTTCACGTTTCTGCATGTTCATTCGTTTTTTTTTTAATTTAAACTTTAAACTTTGTCCACCGCACTAGATCACATTCTTCACAGATTTGCAACTGGCATACGATCGCTTAAAACAAGCGCCGAAAATTAAAAATCGCTCGATCACGATCGAATGCAAATTTGAGATACTATTAACGGGCATCGACCTGGTCAGGTTTCCATTCAGGAACCGTACATTTAAAGTTAATTGCCTAAATACTCATCCTACTTGGTTGGCATGTGTACAAAAATACATATGAGAGAGTTTGTTCTGAAAATGTATTGCGAGAGTTCGGCTGGTGCCCGGTGCGGGGAATTTTGTTTCATCAGTACCCGCTAAGCTGCGGAGGACGACGGAAGTCATTCGTAGCTTAGTAGGGAAAGCACATGTCTAGCGTACTGTTATGTTGTACATATTACATTGTTGTACATAAATGCATAATTGAGTTTCAGACATAGTAATTCAGGAACCGTTGACCTTTCCCTTCTGCTAAGTCCACTCCAACCGAACTTTGACTGTACGCTTTAAAACAACCGCTGGAAATAGAGGTCAGCATGCTTTCTAATGTTTCGGATCCGCAATCATGAGATTGTACCGCTCGAAAAATTGAGCTTCATCCAATTTCGCGACCCCAGAATTTATTATCACAAACTGGCGGTTTTTCTGAGGACAATTCCTAGTCTCGTCCACTTTGATTCGTATTGTGGAAGAGGCAAGAGTGGTTGAAAACTTGTCTCGTGTCGTGTTGTGTTCTAATAGGTACTAGTCAGGGCAGATTTATCCGGAAGGGGGCCCCGGGGCCAACAGATTGTGGGGGCCCCAAAATGTACAAAAAAGTTTGGTTTTGGTACATAAGAATTGTGAGGGCCCGGGGCCACGGCCCTGATACTAGTACATGAAGATTCTAAATAAGTAGATATAACTAATCAAAGTATCCTTCCCTTTAGTGCTTATCGTTAGTCAAATACGAGTTAGCAGGCGGTCTAAGTGTAATTTGTGTGATTTGATAGGAAACGGGGTAAGCATAGTTTCCAAAGTGAGATTGTCCTTGGAGTAAAAGGATGTGTTGGGCCTATTTCTATACAGGGATCCGTGGCAGCTAAGGTCAACGCCGACACAGCACCTATTGTTAGAAACCGCTCTTGACCCCACATTGCGATTTCGGAGAGTTCCCGGGGCACACGTGGCCGGAAGAGGGTTGCATACACTTTTCCCGCACCCTAGACAGGCAGACCATCGCAATCTCGTCCCATCGAGTAACAGCCATCTTGTTCGAAGGCAATCGAACGCACGTGCCGTGTTCCCTTGTAAGCTCGCGCCCACCGTTTCGATACCATTGCCGGTACACCCACACTCGTCGAATCGCCCGTAAAACCATGTTAGGAGCGCGTAAGTACTAGGAGAACATGCATGTATTTCTATTAGTGTCGTCCATGCGCATGTGACCTGAATGGCACAATACCCACAAACCTACTCAACAATGAACTGACACCGCAGGAGAGAAAACTGATCCGTCGTCGTAGAAGAGATCCGGGTATCCGGAGAGCATAAAGATAGGAAGGTAACGGAATCGTACACTAGAAGAAAATAAAGTTACACGCCGTGGGCGTCAATGAAATAGGGAAGAGAGTAGGCCTAGGAAAGCATGCGAAGAAGGAGATAATCGTCGAATAAAGGAAATTTTGTATGTCGAGCTAGGAGAGCTTTTCCTTTTTTATTTTCCTTTTTTTATTTATTATGGCGAATAAATAAGCGGAACAGCGGTTCTCAAGCAAATAACAAATGCGATGATTGTTATTGTTTTTTTGTGAGGAATTCTTCATGTAGCTCGCGTGCGTAAGTAGATTTTTGTACTGGGCCTTTGGACCCGATATCCATTTCCATGGTATAGACGGTATCTGACCCCAAACCACATTGTTGGTAGTCAGTCAGCTTCCCTCCCAAGTTCGGGAAACACAACCCCTCCTTCTGAAGGGTCTCATGCCGGGTAAACCTGAAAACTGCTGGGTGGTCTCCTAAACGGAGTGGCGCTTAAACCACCCATTTTAAAACGGGAATCCTGACAGGCTGGCGGGTTATAATCCTCTTCCAGGTTCTTTATTAAACATCACTTTTGCTGGTCTCTCTTTCAGCATACACGGTACTTGTTCAGCACACTGTAATATCCCATATTTTATCGGTCTAAATTTGTCTGCATTTGTGAGTAATATTTTTTAGTTTTATAACGGTCATGAAAACCATTATTTGCTCTTCATGAATTCTATAAAACCAGCATAAAACTAACATATTACTAGAGATTTTTATATTTGTGTTCACTTGGTACAACTTGTGATTCATGCGTCTGCGCTTTTCACCATTTTTCACCACGCCGTAAATTATTGAACGCTCAAACACTCCGAGAATTCGATAGTGTGCATCTTTTATCGTCCATGCTTCATGGCCGTATAGGACGACTGGACGAATCAGCTAAGTGTAACGAGCTAGTTTTGTCCGTGCGCGACTTTAGTTGGCTACGCTAACCATTAGAATTTCTTCTTGCAGCCGTAGAACGTTTTTCCACCTCGCGGCTAACATCATTTTTATATGTAAGGAATGCTCCAATATGTATGAACTCGTCGACAAGTTCAAATCGCATTCCATCCATTTCCATCTAGGGGCCAACACCGTTTGAACTACCCCATCCTTTCCAGCCACCATGTACTTAGTTTTAACAGAGTTTATGGTCAGCCCTAATCTTCCAGTATCCCATTTAAAAGGCACGGAGGCCTTTTTCACTACACAAATGATGTAGATGTCATCCGAAAAACCAAGGAGCATGTAGTACTTGTTGATGAAGGTTAGGTTTTTTTTGCACACCATATTTTTGTATTGCACCTTCCAGAGCAATGTTGAATAGTAGATTAGAGGACGCATCGCCCTGCTTTAATTCATCTAACGTTACGATCGAACCGAATGTCTCATCAGATATTCTAATGCGGCACAGTCTGCTAAACAGAATTCGGGAGATTATTGCGCATAAGCCCCAAAATTTTATTCCCACCTTTGGGTTTCCGCGCCGAGCACTCAGCGCCAGACTCGGCGACAAGGAGATAGTCGTCAAGTTGGTACTCCTGATTTTTTGACAACTGATGTCGATTGGTTGTGTGAGTGCACCGTTGTCAAAAAATAGAGCTTTTAGCTGAAATTTTAATTGTCAAATGCACATTTTGACAGTAATATAGATGTATGGGTGAATAAAATCTGCAAATGCTCTATCGCGGAAGCAGTCGCTGAAGACAAGTGTCAATGATTTTAGTGACGAAACGAAAAGTTTCAATGCAAAAAGCAATACCGTGTAGGTGGTATTGAGCAGTGTTTTTCTACTTCTTCAATGGCTCTACGTTCCAGCTGGAATTCAGCCGGTTTTTTTAATTTGTATTCTATTAGCATTTCCTCAGTTATTAATTGAAAGCTTTTTTATGCCCGCCATTGCATGAGTAGTATGTATCTTGTGTGGCAAATAAAATGGATACACTATGTCCAGGGAGTCGAGAATGTTTCCTACCCGAAAACATCCTAGACCAGACTGAGGATCGAATTCGTCATCTCCGGATTGGCAATCCTACGCCTTCGCAAGGCTAACTGAAGACCCATTGAAGAGTGTTATACCTCGACAATTAGCATAATCGAGTCTATGCCTTTTCTTGTAGATAGGACATATGAGGCGATCAATCCAGCATTTCTTCTCTTTTCCAAATCATTCCAATCACTTGGTGGATTTTTCCGTTCTCCCAGTGGCCTTACTGTTCTTTAGCTCTCAAACAGCCTTTCTCACTGCGTCTAGCGTTGGTGGCTCCACTGCGTGTCCATCATCAAACAATAGCCCAAAGTGCTATTTCCACCTAGCAGCCACCCTTGCTCGGTCGGTCAATAGATTTCCGGAGCTGTGTAGTTGGTTGTTCGCCGGAGTCAAGATTTACACTATGGGACATAGACAAATATGATTCCCTCGAACAAGGAGCCAATAGCAAACCGATTCCAAAGTCCAAAGTCCAAGGGTCTGGGTCATTTGAAATAAAGTCATTGGGCATAAGGTCATTTGGCATAAAGACCATTAAATGGTCATTTGGCATAACGGATATTTGAAACTGTGAATAAGAAAGGGTTATTCGATGTATTTTTTCACATAAATAAAGCAGATAAAGGATACGTTTTGATAAATTTAGACTGATGGAAGACATTTTTCGAACGGACGGACAAACGTAACGGCAGAATAACTTCTGAGAAAAGATCACATTCATCATTGACTTATTCCAGGCAAACATCTTTTTTTAAGAAGGGATCACCATTGCCTTAATCCGGGCAAATGTCAACTTTCAAATAAAAATTTGCGTCCTTCTTCTTCTTCTTATTGGCATTATATCCCTCACTGGGACATTGCCGCATAGCAGCTTAGTGTTCATTCAGCGCTTCCACAGTTATTAACCATGAGGTTTCTAAGCCAAGTTACCATTTTGCATTCGTTTATCATGAGGCTAACACGATGATACTTTCATGCCCAGGGAAGTCGAGACAATTTCCAAACCAAAAATTGCCTAGACCGGTATTGGGAATCGAACCCAGATACCCTCAGCATGGTCTTGCTTTATTGCGGTGCATCTTCAAACATCCACATTTGTTTGATTCCGGGCCAACGCCTATTTTAAAAGAAGGGATTAAATTTACCATTGGATTTTTACTGGAATATTCACATCCACCATTGTCTTATACAGGGAAAACTCGTACTTTTAAAGAGGTACGTCATCATTGCTTTAATTAGCATTACCCTATTTTTAAAGTTCCATCCACCGTTGGCTTAATCTAGGGAAGCGCTTTCTTTAAGGCTCAAGACTCTATCACAATGTTTTGAGAATTAATGACTGTATCGCTTGTTTGTAATAGTGAGGCAATTGGTACTGAAAAATGCAGCAGCGATAGATACAATTTGTTTACAACTGGGGTGGGTGGAAATGGGGTGTTAATAATATGCCAGCTGATGCATAATGTTGCCAGACTTGACGAAATTTTTATTCTACATCATAACACATGTTCACGGTGTATCAAATATATGGGTATTTATCGGTTTAAAATTTGTTATTCACTACTCGGAATTTAACAGAAGCTTACATAACATGTTTAAATATTTATTTCTGGTAAATTTGTTCAATCCGACAAACAGCAATGATTTTTTCCAATAAACAAATCTGGCAACGGTGAAGAGATGATTATTTTCTTGTGTCTGCACACCTTTGTTTGCGTGTTCGCTGGCGTATACGTTGTATACGTATGTTCGGATTGAATGAAGTTGCATTGCGTAGATTTTGTACTCACCATTTCACTTATTGCGCTAGTGAATTTGAGTCTTCCGCATTTTATTGCATTCACAATACGGTCGTCAAAATTGGTTCTTACTTCGAATTTGGAAAGCAGTTTTCGACAGTTTTTGGACGCGAAGTGAATTAATTGGTAGTCAATATTGAAAAAAATGTGAAACTCAGTTAGTGAATATGTTTTAGGAATGATTAAATCAAGGAAACAGTGGGAAAAGATCAAGTGAAAAATCAAGTGCGTGTGTATGTGTTTGCTCCGAACGTTCGGAGTTAGTATGCGTTCGAATGCCGGCCCAGGAAAAAAGGCAGTTTTTAGCGTTTTTCCTGCAATTCCTCAATAATTGTTAATTTGGATAAGTGAAAAATTTATATGAAAATGTAATGAATATGCAATGTTGGAGGTAAGTCGGCAAATAGCCCCAAAATATTGAATTTAGTTCGAAACTTTATTAGTATTAGTGCGGATTCGAAAATCATCGTCATTATCGGATTGATTACGGTTTATAGAGCCTTAAAATAAGGAATCACATCCGCTATTGCTTTAATTCGGGCAAAGGCCTACTTTTAAAGTAAGGATCCCATCCATTATTATCTTACAACGGGCAAACGCCCATTTTTAAAGAAGGAATTACATTCAATATTGCCTTAGTTACCTTAATCCAGGCAAATACCTATTTTTAAAGAAGAGATCACATCCACCATTTCTTTACAGCCGCAAGCGTCTTCTGTACAGAAGGGATCATATTCGCCACTGCCTTAAACCGGACAGAGACCTAGTTTTCAAGAAGGGATCACATCTACCATTACCTTGTTCAGAGCAAGCGCCTACCCGACTAGAAGTTCATATCAAAATTATATCAACATATGTTATTATTTTATACTAAATTTTTATAACAAAATTAGTTAAAAACATGGTGCAGGATGTCAGGATGTTGTTAAAATATCTAAATTTCTATCAAAAATTCCACTACTGGAAACAAAAAAACATAAATAACATAAATGTGACATATTTTGTTAGAAATTTATAACAGAAACAGTTACAAAATATATTGTTTCTGTGCAGTTGTAATTTTTTACAGGTCGTGATAGGTCTCCAGATTGTGATCAACAACAAGAAATTTTTGTTTGTCTGAACAAGAATATTTTTCAAGAACATGAAACTAACAATATGTATTACAAATTAGGCAATCTTTTCAAGTCCAGTTTTCAGTCCAGTCCAGAGAGAAGTCCGTGCAGTACCCTATAGGGCACCGCGCGGAAAAATATCTTTCTCTTTCGTTCTTCATAAATTTTGACATTTAGTGGCCTTGTTGTTTTCTAATTTCTTTGCAGCAAGAAAGAGACAAAGCAATCCGTGCAGTGCCCTATACAAGTGCGAAAGTTTTGTTTTCATGACTTGTTATGATTCGAAGAGGTTTTTGCCTTTTTTTATCGTTGTTAGTTATCTATTGGGAGCGATTTCGGCAATCCCTGGCCTTGATCAATAAACATTCAGTTCAATCAAAGTTAATTGGCTATATTCCGGGCATTAAACCACCCGACTTGGACATTAATTTACAATGTTATGAAAACTCATATGTGAATATGTACATTATGTGGAAGATAATGATTTGAAAAAAAAAACATTCTACTCCAATACATTTTTCAAATCATTATCCTCCACATAATGTACATATTCACATAAGAGTGTTCATAGCATTGTAAATTTATAAACATTGTTTTTCACTGGGCAAACCATGAGTCCAATGGTATGCCTTCTATCAGCGTTATGCTCGGCCAATGCAAGCTTTCTACGAAATAATTATGTCTTTTTAATATTATTATCGCTGGTGTTATATTCACCATTCGGATTTTTCAGCACCACTTATTCAAGCAACTAATTTAGTGAATACTAAATAAAATATGCCAAAACCCTCACTATTGACGCTGTTCAGAATTATGCCAGATGTCTATTACTCCAAATGACCATTATGCCAAAAATGACCTTATGCCAAACGGCGTTATGCCAAATGGCCTGCTCCCAACGGTCTATGTTTAGAGAGAGCTTTTCCCAGCGGATTGGTTCGGAGACTACCTCCATCCATCCGTCCTTCCATAGTGGTATGGACAGGGCTGACAATAGTCATCGTCATAGCACGAAATCCCACAGTAGCGACGAGTTGCAGTGTCTTCATTGCTACTCTACACGTCGTCAATGATGCGCACGACGTTAGCTTTCGTCACCAAACCAAATCGTCATGACGACATCGAAGAACGAAGACTTCATACCGTTATTCTTCAAGCGGCAGCTGCCATGCAAAGATTATTACTAATCCTTTGTAATAATGAATTTGAAGTAACGTATGAAAGCGTTATGAATGTTATCGATACATTTATGTTACCAAAGTTCCTACTATTTATTTATTTGAGATGCTATTATGTCTTTAACCAGTCCGTCTATAACGACGTGCAATGAAGTGCAAGAAGTGACGACGAAAATCGTCCTAACTTTTGCCTGCGCTGCTATCGTCGTGGTAAGCATGCGGCGTGAAGAAAACGAATAGATGTTGCATCGTGCAATGTTATGACGAAGACTAATTTTGTTTCGCTTTCTTCATACGACGAGAATGACTATTGTCAGCCCTGGGTATGGATTGTGTGTGAATTGGAGATAAATTTGTTCTTTTTATTTAAAACTAGTTGAACGTACCCGATCTTTCTCGGGGTTGTATTATTTTGCATTCTAACTGTCAATTGTTGAGTTCTTTGAAGCGCCGCACTCTTGATAATTTGTTTGTGCAATCGCATTGAGTTTTCGCTTAACCCGGTCTAATATTTTATATTAGGGGGATTCACTTAACGGCGTAGGTTGCTGTGTATCTGTTTATGGAAATGTTTCATAGGCGGTTTGAAATATGTCCCTTGTGATTGAGTGTGAAACATTTCTATAATCAGATACGCAGCGACCTACGCCGTTAAGTGTATACCCCTATTATGAGTATTCACTTGGCGGCGTAGGTTGCTGCGTATCTGTTTAAAGAAATGTTTTATATACGATTTGAAATGCGTCCCTTGTGATTGTAAATGAAACATTTCAATAATCAGATACGCAGCTGCTTATGTTGTTTAGTGAATACCCCTATTGACTAATTTTCAATTTTTTATGTTGAATTCAAAAACATTTTGCATGTATAAACACAGCTGACCCCAGGACGAATTGATATGTGAGAAAATCTTGTAAATCGGTTCACGCTTTCGTGAGATATATTGCCTCAAAGGAGATGCAAACTCATATTTATATATAGAGATAAACCGAGTGCAAAGGTGAAAAAAACAAAGTAAAGTCGTTGCAATTCTATATTCATTGATAACTTGAATTCTTTCACTGCGGCTTACAGGTTCTTAAAAGTTGAAAAATCCGTCTGATGGTTTTGATTAATAGGGATAGTGAGTGGGATTTTGTAAACTAAATAATCACAGTTTCCTTCCCAAAATAATAATTAAATCCAGATTAGTCCAAAGTTTGATTATTTTCTTTATTTATTTATTTATTTTTTCATTTATCTTATTTATTTAGGAATTGCTCACCACCACACTAGATCAGAAGTCTGAACAGATGAGAATTTTATAGCATCCGACACCGCCATCTCTAAACCAACCATTGAACATTGTCTATTCCTGTCTATTATTGTAGTGCAAGTCGTGTGCAATAGCAGTGTCTACCAAAGTCCCTACGCTCACACTAAATGTTTAAACTGTAAGACAATTTTTATGTGAATTATGTTATGGCCGTATTATGTTTTTATGTGTTACAATTTGTAGGATTACGAGAAGCCCTCCCTATGTGAAAAACGGCAAACTTAATAACGAAAAACCCAGATTAATCCACCTAGCGGTGATGGCGCCTTTCTCGCGCAAAAAGGTAATAAATGTAGCCTTTACGCTTACACCTCGATGATATACAAGAAAGGCAAAACAGTTACACCGTCTAATGTTATGATAGAAAATTTACACTAGTAGACGACAGATGGCGCTGCCAAAAGTTTCTCGAATTTCCTATGTTCGAATTTTGACTTTCGGACAATTTCATAGTACTATGAAACTGAACGAAGAGCATACTTACGCCTAAATGCGTGCAACACGAGCATCTTTATAGTACGATGAAATTCTTAATGGGAAGCCACGGATGAAATATTCATAGATGCAAGGCATTTTTCATAACACATTATTGTTCTATGTGACTATGTCTCATCACTATTTTAATATTATCTATTTTTTGCAATTTGCAATTATTATGAAATTCAATAGTGATCAACAGCGTTTTAGTCTCTGTCGGATGCAACTTGTTGCAAGAAAATCGGTTAAGAGTTTCTATGTGAAAATTTGGCTAATGGTTATTATGGCATTTTGTCCACACACACGCACACACATACACACACACACACGCACACACGGACAGACAGACATTTGTTCAGCTCATCGAGCTGAGTCGAATGGTATATAACACTATGGGTCTCCGGGACTTCTATCAAAAGTTCGATTTTGGAGTGAAATGATAGCCTTTCGGTACAACTTAGTTGTACGAGAAAGGCAAAACGGTAGACTGTGTAGGTTATATTTTACTATGTTTTATGTATTATGTTGTGTACCTCCTAAAGTCCATGTTCTTATTTTAGTTCACCCTTGAAAAAGGCCAAAAATACAGGCCGAAACGTCGGGCAAAACAAAACGAATCGTTTTGACTAAATTAGACTGAGAAAGCCACACAATAAAACACCAAATCTTCCAGTCGTATTTCTTTTGTACTTATTTATTTATTTATTTTAAGAGCTTAATTTCACTTAGGTATAGTGTTTTTTTCTCAACCATCATCATACTACTCCAGAGATATTTTTTAAATTTATTTTGTTCTATTGAGCCCTTAATAGCTAAATTATTCTAACTCTCTAATCTTAACACTATACGCATTTTGTACATTTTAAAATCAAACTTATGACAAACATGGTTAAAAGAACGCAAACACAATGTAAATCAATTATTATAGCTGAAGTTTGTTCTGTGTACTAGGATCACAAATAACGGTGAGTTTAAAAATCTGCGTGAGGGAACATTCCACCGTACGAGCCCCAGGTCGAAGATATTGCGCATAAACCCCAAAATTTTATTCCCACCTTTGGGTTTCCGCGCCGAGCACTCAGCGCCAGACTCGGCGACAAGGAGATAGTCGTCAAGTTGGTACTCCTGATTTTTTGACAAGTGATGTCGATTGGTTGTGTGAGTGCACCGGTGTCAAAAAATAGAGCTTTTAGCTGAAAATTTAATTGTCAAATGCACATTTTGACAGTAATATAGATGTATGAGTGAATAAAATGTGTAAAAGCTCTATCGCGGAAGCAGTCGCTGAAGACAAGTGTCAATGATTTCAGTGACGAAACGAAAAGTTTCAATGCAAAAAGCAATAATAAATCGCTGTAATTTAAGGCGCATGTAGAGATGTCGTAAAATCCCGATTAATCGATTAGTTACTAATCGATTACTCTTGATTCTTGTCGATTATTGAATCGATTAATCATTGTATAGTAATCGATTCAAAATTAATCGATTATCACAACGATGAATCGATTAATCGAAATAATCAATTAATTTTCGACATCCTTATGATGTCGTAAAATTCTGATTAATCGATTAGTAACTAATCGATTACTCACGATTCATCTCGATTATTGAATCGATTAATCGTTGGGTAATAATCGATTCAAAATTAATCGATTATCACAACGATGAATCGATTAATCGAAGTAATCGATTAATTTGTGACATCTCTAGGCGCATGGCGCAAAGAGTTACCAATCCAATCAGCTTGCAACAACTTGGAAAGCTTGGGAGGTTGTCGTTCAAAGGTAGCTGTCTCAAAGCAAGCCTTATGAAGATCTTCTGAATTTGTTCGATGTCATAGTATGAACCAGGGTACATGGAGATTAGACTGATGAAGCATATTCTCAAGTGCTCCGGACCAATGAGCAGAAAAGTGTTTTTATACATTTTTCTTGACTAATTTACTCTAAAGTTGAGATTTTTCTCAATTCGACTTGATGACGATTCAACTAAGTTCGAGGACGATCAAACTATTCAAGCATCCCGCAAAACTTGGTTATGTGTGTTTAATGTGACCAGCAAGCGTCCTGCGAAACGCGGGACGCCTATCTGGGTTGCGTCACTGGCTTGAAAATTGTACCTCCAAAAGTGCATTTTCCGTAGATTTTTGTTCAAAAAAAATTGGAAAAATATTTGTAAGGCCGTATGAATTGTAATAAATTCGTAAAACGAAGTTGAAAAATGCAGTGTGTCTGGTCACATTATGTGTGTTGCTAGCTGAAGCGTGAACCAACTACCCGGGGACTCCACAATATCCGCGGCAATAGCAGCAAACGATGTCCTGTGCGTATTTACAGTTAAATTTGATAAATTTGTAAATTGGTGAAGCAATGAGAGAAAGAAAAGTAAAAAACTGGAAAGCGCTCACCATATTAGTTTTGCACCTTTTATCCTCCTTTGTTCCCATTGAAAACGCGATAACAATGCCAAACTGTGGCCGATCGAATTGAACCCGCCAATATCATTTACCGTAGGGGAAGAGGACCCAAAATGCCCCCCGAGGCAAAAGCCTTTTGTGGTTTCCCTCATATTTACCGTCATGAGGATGTCCGTAACAAAACTAGATCTAAAATTATGTAGGTTGGGCGAAAAAAGTTTCAAAATAGTGTATGGGAAGTTCGGAAAAACCGAAAATTTCCACATTTTGAAGAAACATCTAAGATTTTGGCGAGGCAAAACGCCCTAGTAGCACTAACCTACAATGTACTTGCGTCTCCACGGACTATCCATACCAGAATGCTGATTCGCCGACGCGTGGTGCTTTGTTCCCTAGGAGCTGCCAGCTAAAAGGCGTTTTGCCTCATGAGTTTTCCGGCAACAGAATATCACCACTTTTTTGAAATGTGAATGTTATCAATATGATTGAGATTTTTCACAATTTTTGAATGGCATCAACTCAATATTTACTTTAGTATGAAAGGGGTGCCCTATGAAGGCTTCGACAAGGGTTCTGGGCGTCCCCCCCACGGCTCTGCTTACCGGCCTACATTTAATGATTCGATCCTGCTGCTTACCAAGCACTACGAAACCTATTGTCATCGGCAGACCCGTGGAAGCATGGAGCTATAGATAAAAAATATGGGTACCAAATTTGGTTGAAACCAGTCCTGGGGATTAGAATTTACACTAAATTGTTTATTTTCTAAGCAATACCACTCCTCTCATACCCTCCCCTTTTCTACCATGACCCTAATAATCCCGTTTATAATAACCCCCTTAGAATTGAGAATATCCGTACCAAATTCGGTGGAAATCGGTGCCGGATTTCCAAAGTTACTCTGAATTGTTCAATTTCTAAACAATTCTCGCTTTTTACCAACGAAACGATCACCCCTCCGGGTCAAGTGGTTCATAAGTGGTTAACGAACATATATAACATACACATTGCTTTTTATATGTATAAATAAATAAATAATAAAATTGAAAAATGAATTTTATAAACCGAGTACCAATATTTTGTATTGTGTTTGAACGATATTGGTGAAAATTGTCATGAGGTCAGTGACCACCGCATTCGCGACACGTTGCTCCATACTATCGTTACTGAGGAACGATCAGGCAGAATGAGCCTATTATTATAATCCAGTATAATTTGTATTTACATATTATATACTCCCAAGCGGCTGGAAATGCTTGACATGTCTTATACTTCACAACTTTTGCTACCATCTGTTCTCAAATCGGATTAAGCTACCTCGTTTCCCATGTAGATGGTAGAGAGGAGCTTTGAAAATCGAAAAGCGATGCAAATCCTGTCACATTCTCCGTCCTGCGACGTTTTTTGGTCGCTGTCGTGCATCTTTGTCGTCGTCGGTATTAATGTGCTTATACCTAGCCGAGGTGTGCGTTAAATCACTTTGACACGTGGCAAGATTATTGAGTGACATCTAAGCGATGTATCTATTGGGGAGCGATTATTGCGTTCAGCAAGCACAGTTTAAGGTGTATTTTGTCATTGTTCAAATTATAAGATTGTGAACAAAATCGGTTCCGTAAAGCTCAATGGCAGAGAACTGACTTTATGTGTAGTGTGAACCAAAATCGAAATCACGAAATTGTTCAATGAAATCTAGGTTTGTTGACGATCTGAAGCTTAAGTTTTTTATTTTATCACCATAGTATTTGTTACATTGATTGGTATTGCACGTACTTGTATCACAAGTTGTATTCCAGGGTGTATATCGATACAAATGCCGCAGAATAGCACGTTCATATTCGAAAACAAAATTCAAAAAGGGTGGAAATCTTTTTCCGTTTTATTTCCCCGAGCCAGGTATCAAGTTTAATGCTCATGTTTTACTCGAGTCTTTTACATTTTCCTCAACACTTCCGATGCTTCCGGGTCGGCAAGCAACAGCATACGTTCCCCCGAAACAAGTTGCCGATAAGAACCGAAAATAGCTTTGTAAACTAGTTCAGCATTGCAATCGAACAAGTTTCGGGGAAAACCAGTATGCGTTACTTTGGTTAGGGTGTTTCAGAATGAACCAAACAGAGCTGTTTTTGGTGTCTAGTTACTGCAGATTCATACTAACATTCCTTTGCTTTCTAGTAGATGCTTTTTCGTGGTAAGTGTTGTTTTTGGGCTCGTAAATTGTGAACAGTGATAATACATAGTGCAAGGTTTATGTTAAAGTTCATTAGTATGTCCTATTTGCAATTCCGTTGAGCCAGGTCTATGGCGCAACCACGTACGTAGAGAAAGTGTTAATAATGTTCGACTGCGGCTACTGCCGGAGTATTTCTCTTCCCTCTTACATGTGGCGAATCCTACTCCACCTCACAGCTAGAATCATCATCGGCGGGAAGTGCATTATCCTTCGCATTTCAAAAGCACGTTGAGAAGCTCAGAAAAAAAGCAACAAAAACAATCCCCGTTAGGTATGGATGCTTGTCCCGAAGTAGAAAAATTGAATCACTTCAACAGCTCCGGTTTATCCCATTTGCCAGTCAAGTAGCAACTGCAAAAATCTCACGAAACATGGGAAGCCAAACGACACGTGGAGAGTGGTTATATTGTGTTGCATATCAGTCCCACGCCGAACATATTTACCACTTCTTAAACTGATACGAGAAATTTCAATCACTAGGCAGACTCTTGCTCTGGCTGTTTGTTCGAAAGCTTGAAGATAGATTAAACAGAAACACTTTCAACCTCAAGATTGAAAGAGAAACAAATCCTGGACAAGTGTATTATAAGTCGTTAGCATCATCCGGTCGATCAACGCACGACAAAGGCATGTATAATTTATAGTTTTTGAATTGACCAGGGAGCTGGAAAGCATCCATCAGCATCAGTTGCTTGCACTCACTAAAGTTGTGGGCATCGGTTTTGATAGTGTCCGCCAAGGCAAGGAAGTGAAATTGTCTTTTTCAAGTTTTGAGTTATATCTGCACAAGCAAGCACGAAATTCAATCTGTATACACCTTAATATAGACTATTACTTTATAAATAGAATCATCCAGCTATCTTCACAGCGGCTGATTCACGTGGCAGTATATTTTCTCACGGTGGTGCTTGAGGCGAAGCGATGAATCTATGAATTATTAAAATCCCCAATACTGAGCGTGCTGTATGACAAGGGATCGCGGTATTTATTCCTTATACCATATATCATACGAAAGTAATAAACTTGAACCTTTGTGGAATTTGTTTTGTGGGAATTTGTGCAAATTGATAAAAAAAATAAATCGAAGAGAAAATGAATCAATTAAACAAGTTTTGAAGACTGCGTTTATGGCAGGTATGTAATATTTTGCTATTAAGTTCTGACTTGAATTTGATGAAACCCTCTGGCTCCCATCGCTAACCGAATGCACCAAAATTTAAAAAAAGTCCAGACTTCATTTACTGTCTTTTTGTTTAGATTGCAAAATTAGCGAACAAATTAACTAATGTCAAATGACGCAGTGATCCACTTCTCAGTTATATGATAAAAGATGCAATAAATGTGTGGTCTGCAATAAGGATTCACAATCTCTTAATCGAAGAGGTAGGAAACCAAGTTCCATCACTCATATTGAAGGCGATTTGATAGTTATGTGTGCATAAAAATATCTTTTTAGGTAATTTTGAAGATCGCAGTAGGATTATCAATTGTATATTTCGAATTGAACAATTGAGGGGTCGAACGCAAAGGGGTGTAAGTGACGAAAACGTAGTTTTGAGAAAAATGAGTGCAAAGTTTTTCAATATTTTTTCGTTTCATACAAATTGCATCGAAGGTAAAAAAAATATAAAATTTTCTATGAATTTTTACATTTTTTATGAACATCGTACAAACTTTATCAGTATATTGCCGCAAAGCTCTAGAACCAAAGCATTTTTTGATGTAGTCAACTCAATTTTGGCAAAAATGTTACTTACACCCCTCTGCCTCTAATCCCTTCAATTAGAAGATGATCTGTTACCGTGAGGTTGTTCTACATCGTTGAGGTATCCGAATAAACGACACTTAATTTCTAACTGGTTGGAGTATTCAGGAATAGCAATCAGTGATGAATTAAAGTGAATTGATGAGTGATTTTGAATTGAATTGAAGTTCAACACCATAGAACGACGGGAAACTTCGTGTGCAAAGACCGATTGGGAAATGTTTGGATTTACGATACTGTTAAAAGATCGCCACGTGCTGGCAGGCAATTTAATGATCGCAGCATATTTTTCCATTAGCGGCCTTGATTCGATTCGCCTAATTATGGAATTCAGGACAACAACACACTTAAAGATGTTGTAATGCATTAGACTTAATTCAATGGTATTTGCCATTAAATTATTTTTCCCACAAATTAAAGACCCAAAACACACCACTAAAATCTTGGAAAAATGGTCACCTCAATCTCCTGACTTCAATTGATTTAAGGTCATATGTAAGAGAGTGGAACGAGGAATTAATTGTAATGGAGACCACAATAAGGATCTACTATTTAAGCATATCCAAAAGAATTTGAAGCAATTCCAGAAACATTCATTAACACCCTGAAGAAATCTCTGCCATAAAGATGCAATGCAATTATGGAAAACAAGTATAACGCTATGTAATATCGAAGAGAATGCATATAAAAGTGGGGGCTTTATAATTATTTCCAACTAAAACGTGCTTTTTCAGTAAACATGCATTTAAATAACAATCAATAATTAAATATTTAGGTCATTTGAGGCTGGGGTCTCAAATATTTCCTTAATCTAATTCAGTTAGCTTAGCTTAGCTTTAGACTTAGACTGACTGCAGCTTTTTTACTTAGACTGACTTAGCTTTAGCTTAGACTGACTACACATATCTAAGTTTGCTACTCCGTGATTGATCAGAATCAGTGAAATTGCACAAAGAATCAATTGAATGATTGACTGGGATTTTTCAAGCAAGTGTGCAAGTTTCAGAGACTCAATCGTTCAAATGATCAATAGTGGCGCCGGCCACGTCCTTGTAGTCAGTTAGGAAGAGGGAAGGAATATTAGTGGGTGGTTTTCGCTATTAGAAGACTGTGTTTTCCTCTGCGCCTCCACAAAAATTACAGGGTGATTAGTTAGTCGGTAGGCATCGCACAAAACAGAACAAACATACTACCGCTACACCGAGCAGGAATACGATCAAACGCGTAATAATTGATTTACTTATCGGCAGCACAAAACACAACGATCTAGTAGTTTGAAGTGTCTATCAACCGAGCATGAACATTAAGCACTACTCACCATACATGCCCGGTGGCAAATGCAAAATGTGGAATATCGCGTTTTGGACAACCAAAACGACGCAGAAATCTTTTCTTACTTGCCCGATGGGTACTGCAAACTATGGAAGATCGCACTTGTTTCAACCGGAGTAAAGCGCAATACAAGATCCACCGAGTTTTCTGTTCCCGACGAATAACACACGCACTATACTTATTTGCCCGATGACTTCCAAATATTTTCTTACCGCTATCGGGGGTGACAATGGGTCTGGGGGTGAGAATGGGCCATCGCTCTCACCAGCAGCCTGGAGGTCGTAGAACAAAATAGATCAAAAAGGTCTTTTATATTTTAGTCTTCTTGCCCTCAGATACATTCAATCTATTCTACAAGCATTCTAAGTAGTTGATACAGTGACTCATTCTCACCCCCTTTTGACCCATTATCACCCCCGACGACGGTTATCTAATCGCTTGAAATTGAGATATTGATCATCAAACATGACCATTTTGTATGAAATACAGCGTTTGTGTTATAATTATTTCCGGAGGTGTATTTTTCTACGCTTTTGCCTTTCTCGAACAACAAAGTTGTACCGAAAGGCTATCATTTCACTCCGAGGACGAACTTTTTGTAGAAGGCTTGCAAACCCATAGTGTTAGAGCAAATTTCTGTCCGTCGGTATGCATGTATGTGTGTGCCTGAGTGCAAAAAAGATAAACAAAATTGTAACCAACTGTTCATATAGTAATCCTTATCCGATTTTCGAAAGGTGGTAAAGCCTTGCCAGTTGCTATTGAATTTGATAACGATTTCATTGCGTTCAAAAGGTATGAAGAAAATGGTGTAGCAAACCAAAAAGGTTGATGTCTTGGCTAAATGCGAGGAAGGCAGTTTCACTACTAGGTGGGTTAATTTGTTTTTTTTCACTGATATTTGTGTTCGGTTAGTTGCATATGTTTTATCCAATATTGTATACATAGTTTGAACCTGGTTTGAGAGCATTTTATGTGTTTATGAGATTTCCTATCCATTTCTATAATTTGTTCGATTTGTTGTTGATAGATTTTGATCATAATCATAAATCTTTCTTAAAAACAATGGTTTGAAGTTATTGACTTCCAAGAAAAAAAATCAGAGGGGTTATGTACAAGACACGACCGCAAGGTAGACGTTGGACAACGTAAGGATATTATTGTAACACAATATCAATGCGTTTTTATTAATGGTTATGATTTTAGTGTTAACTAAAGTATTATTGTTTTGTTGGTCGAAATGTGAATATGGTTAAAGTAGGAGCATCTGAGTCACATTTTGATCAAACATGTTTTAGATTGTGGATTATTTACGTCACAATTGAGTTGATATTTATATTCCTTCTAAAATTCCTTTTATCTAGTGAAATTTAAAATTTGATTCGATTGGTGTTGTACTGCAAATAAATTCCGTCTTGAAAAGCCTTACCTTGAGTGGAAGGCAATAACTACCATAACACTGGAACCAGAAAGCTCCACGTGAAATGAATTTCTCCGTCAGCAATCAGGGATATCGCTGTTGGGTAAGCAACCAAGTACAATCAAATGCGCAGAGTATCAATCTCGTTTTAATTGAGCAGAGTAGTTCACAAAATGTGTGCAAAATCAAGCATGCAATTGCTTCGAATCCGTGGTTTCACTACCGACGGCAACATTCTGCTGTCGATTATAATTTGCTCTTTAAGCAAAATTTGTCTCGGCTAAACCTTCGCTAAAATATTTGCAGCATCTCTCTCCGACGCGCCTCTTTCTCTCTCTCTCTCTCTCTCTCTCGATTTATTTTCAATATCTATCCGATCACAAACTGAAACAAAACCAAATAAATGTCTTGAGAAAATTTTACTTTGCTGCCACTGATGTCCAAGCGAATAAATATTTGAAGCATCTCCCTCCAACGCGCACTTTGCACTTTGAACAAAATTCTCCACAAAATAACCCTCCCTTGTATAAAATGGTGGTCCTGAGAAGAACCGATTAGTTTACGATGAGACAGCTATGAGCTCTCCACGACATTTCAAATGAAATGCAACGCGCGCGGGGGAAATCAGTTTTTGTATAACCAATAAAGGAGGTCCATTAGTCCCGCCCAAGGGGCAACCAACTCTAAACTTTGTGAAAATATTACTCCCGTAATAGTATTTCGTGGTATTTCTAGTATCCATGATTTTCGTCAAACAACGGTACGGTTGCTAGTTCGGTTGTTATGGCGTTTGTCGGTTAGTTAATGAAACACAGTGCTCCCCCGTTTTGAAAACATCTTTTTTCCTGCTACAGATTCTAGAAAACATTCAAACCGCATTATGTATTTCTAATGCTATAAAACCTAAACAGGAGACCCAAAGATTGTTCCAAAAGTATTGGTGATAGAAATTGTTGTTCAGGGATTTGTGTTGCATAAAACGGGGTGGACTGTATTTACTGGGTGGCGTCGAGTTTCATGCATCCTAAACCAGGGCTCTTCGATCAATTTGTCGTGGATACGACATAGTTTTTCGCTAGTATTTGTTAGTCTTTCTGGATACTGTTCAAAGTTTAGAGTTAGTTGCCCCTTGGTCCCGCCTTTTTGAGCGTAGCTTAGCGTAGGGTTAACTTTATTGATAACAAAAACCAGCATTTCCGCGCGCGTGAGCCATTTCGTTCATGATGTTGCGAGGAGCAGACCGCGGTCCCACCATAGGCAACGTTGATTTTGCTGTCGACGGCAATTTTCTGCTGTCACCAAGCGATTATGATTTGCACTTCCATAAAATTGTGATACTTAAAAAAACCGATTGATTTACAATAATTCGTCTTCCCAGTCACAAACAGTAACAAAACTAAATCCGAATCTTGAGACAATTTAACTTGGTCAATGATGCCATCCATGCGAATAAATATTTGCAGCATCTCTCTCCGACGCGCATTCGTGATTCTGCTACGGACAGTTACTTTCTGGCGTCGCAAAGCGATTAATTTGCACTTTGAATTAAAATGGTGGTCCTGAAAAGAACCAATTTTTTGGTCCTGCAACAAAACCAGATCAAAAACCACGCAAGAAAAGTTCACTGCAGTGCAGCTGACGCCGACGATGGCCACTCGATTGTTTGCCGCTTAACCGATACAGCTGCAGCAACCACCCCCATCGATACTAGGACCGCTACCAACGTCATCGTTCTGTGCGCTCACCGTGGATCATCGTACAGAAATGACGCGCGAGCGCCAATCATGGACCTTTTTATACCCGGAGAAAATGAAACGGTGGATCATAAGGCCCGTAACTTACATTATTCTGTTGTCCGTATTGGGAATGCATGAAAGGGATTGGTTGGTTCTGATATTTTTACTGAGTAAGACAAGAATTGAATTTTTCAATAGTTTATCGTAAATAATCAAAAGTTTCAATGAAATGACAAATTGCTGGAGAGTTGCGGAGTCGATTGATATATATAATTCTCGAAAATCCATTAAAAGATAAAGGCTCTATTAACGTTCAAAATCTAACATAATTTCGTGATTTTAGGTTTCTTTTTGATTCTGATTTGACACCCAGTACCTCAGGTAAGACGTTGTTCAACGTCAAAAAATAACTGGCTAGATCACTGAGATCCTTATAATTTCCTTATCGACCACCACAATAACACGTCGCGCGTTATGCGTTGTTGCTCTAAATGTTCTAATTCAACCGCTTCACAGCTTCGAGTGCGTCGCTTTTGAAAATATTTTGATTTAGCGCGTTGACGCTGACGGAAATCGAGGCCACTACTAAGTAAAACTAAAATCCAGACATCGAAACCTACATTTTCCATTCGAAGATTTTCAAATAGTTATTTTTATTAAAATGGTTCATTAAAGATTTGTTTTAACTAATTAGAAGTGAATTCAAAATATCATTCAAGAAGTATTTCTTTAGGTATTCCTTCAGGAATTTCTCCAGGAATTCGTCCAACTATTTCGCCGGAAATTATTCCAGGTATTTCTTCGAGATTTCCTTCAGGAATTGCGGAAATTCTTTCAGGATTTGCATCAAGAATGAATTTCTCCTGGAATTCTTCCAGGTATTTTTCGCGAGGTCCTTCTGGAATTCCTTCCAAAAGAAACTCGGTAGTTTCTCCAGGATTTCATTCCGGAATTAATTTGGGAGTTCCTCTAGGATACCTTCTAGAAGATCTTCTACGAATTTGTTCAAGCAGCGCCATAACATGCGGTTGGTCGAATTGGTGTTTATAACTAATACACGGAAGTAGTGATAAGGAGCTTATGTGATTTTGAAATTAATTCACTCAGTTTATGCAGAAGACAAACTATTTTAGGTTCGAGAAATGACCATAATGACACCATTTTATCCAGTTTCAATTCCAAATACATTAAATAAGAAACTTGTATCAGTTTGATTAAAAAGTTATTGGAGCCATTGACTATTCGATAAGTAGTGATAATTTTATATTTAACTCCAAAAAATCCTAAGAGAGAAGGGACTGGCTCAAAATTTTAAATATTGATGCTATTCCAATGATTTGGCTAAATAGCAGCATTTAGAACCCTATTTCCAGTAGGAGAATGGACCGGGATTGAACACACAACCTCCTGCGAATGATGCAGAACAGGTAGCCATATGACCACCAGGCCCGTTTCTAGAGAATTAAGGTACACTGGGGGACGTGAAAAGGAAAATCAAAAGTTCAAGTTTACATTATTGTAAAACCAGATTATATGATTTAAGTGCAATCAATCATTATGGCGTATCAAAAACAGTCCATTTTGCACCAACTGTGCGGTAGTCGGTAATTCATTTGGTCGCATGAAATTTGTGGAAAGAGATTTGAAAATTAGGAGTTGTTTTTCCACTTACCCCATTGGAATTAACTATTAGCTATCGAAATAACGCAGGAAGGTAAAATTTGCCTGATCATAAATTTATTAACTTCCTCCACAGTGTTTGATGCCAGAAGTAAGTGTAAAATCTTTAATTCATTTGCTTTCATGCTACAAACCACCACAAACTGAATGCTATTAGTTTAGTTGTATTATAATGAACACTGTGAATCAAATTCACCGGAAAAATTGACAATGTGTGCAAATAACAATTGATTTTATGATTGTAAAAATTATTTTTTTGCGAAACCTTAAATGACAGTTCAAGCATTAACTGTGTTAGTATATGTATTATACAAATTTTAACATAGTATTAGTGTGAGCATCATAGTACATACACAGAAAAAAATAATGAAAAGTAAACAGCGCGTAAAACTTGCCATGCGGAAATTTACGCTATTCTTCGCTGAAATGGCTCTCTTCCTAACAAGATTGCTTACAACTTGTATGCAATATAGACGATTCACATCAAATATTGTATACATTTAGGCTATATCCGTTGTGGAATCACGCTGATAATAATGTTCCATTTATGTGCATGATTTTTGGCGTAAATTTCAGTGGATTTTTCTATCTGTGTATATTCTTGCACAATGTTATGGTGTGGTAAAAACTGTAAAGTATGTGTAATCGAAGACCACTTTATCAATTTTTAATATGGTCTTCGGTGTAATCCCAATTTTTTGAGTCGATTTTTACACATACCCCCTTTTTCCACTTCCCCTAGTGTACAAATATGTCAGTTGGTGTACGGTTTATCGACCGCGTCGGAACTGTGCCTCAAGCAAGATGTTGTGATGTTGGGCAGACTCGAGAAGCCGGCGATAGATCGCTTTTCCAAAAAGTTTCGATGCTCCTGAAAAAGACCTAAGCAGCACAACTTGTTACACTATTGAAAATTTCACTGTGTTGCAACTATTCGGAAAGAAACAATCTTTGCGTATGTTCCATCAAATATAACTCTCTTGCAATCTAAAAAGCGCAAGCGGTGGAGAGGAAACATCCTTCGATTGCAGTAAAATTGCAATAATGTTGCATAATACTACAGCGGAAAAAAATTAATTAAAAATATAAAACTGGATTCGATTTATGGATATTGTGATTGATAGTCCTTCACTCTACCACAGCACCATTCAACACTTTGAAGGGACTGCATGTTGACTCACTATAAAAACCATACGATTTTGATGTTTTGTACTCAGGTTTCCTCCCGAATAAAAAATACAGTAGAATAACAATACAATTTATTGTAACACTACTATAAATAACATTAAATTGGCAATAGATTATATTGTAAATAAAACCATGGAAATATATTAGAATGCATTGTTTTTTTTCCATTCGTTTATTTGTTAGGCTCATTTGTTTAATTAAAAACACGACGGAGCCGATAACCAGATATTTTTTTTACATTTCATTATTACTAATAGTTTGTTCTACGCAGACACTTCTTCTTCGGGCGAGAACCAGAAGCAGATCCTGAATTAGACCGTGAAACCGCAAATTGAGCTCGCCGCTGATTGGCATCTGGGCTTGTCATTGCCTCCTGAATCGCTCTGGCTACTTCCTCTAGTTTTTCGATATTTTCTTTCCGTTGTCGTTCAGCTTCTGCTTCATCACCGCTTGGCGATAAATATTCCGCATCCGATTCGATTATTTCCTCCTCAACAATTTCAATCAAATCATCCGTTGTTTCTATCGATTCCCGCGCTTCTGACACAGCATGTGTTGCTGCGACGACTCCAGCATACGAAATGACGGCGCCCTCTTTTAGTTTCGTCTTTTCCTGCTTATTCCGGACTTGGCGTTGAGGACAAGATTCCTTCTTATGGCCATGCACTTCGCACAAGAAGCACTTGTCTTTTAGACCGTTATAATATACTTTCCCTTTACGGTTGCCGATGTCGATCGTTGGTGGGATGTCTGTTTTTACATCTAAGTATACGCCACGTACACCTGTATGCATATGTCCGAGGCCTAACTCCGCTGGGAACTTTTCTCGCACTACACGTTCTACTTTCCCAAATTTACCTAACGCCAAGGATAAATTATCATCGCTTAGCTCGGGCGGCAAATCGAAAACACGTACATACTGTGTATTTGTTCCTGCAACGCAAATGCATACTTTCCCCGACTTTCCGTTGGCATAAGTGAACTTTCTTGGGTCCGCATTTTTTATCAAAGCGTCCGCCATTGCTTCCGGAGTAGTGAATTTCACGAATAGGGATCTATCCATCGCCGTTCTATATGCCGAATCCATTAGCAGCACATCAGTGTTTAATTGTTTTACAAAATTCGCAATCTCCTCCCAAGACGGACGAGGACTGCCCGTAGAAAACCGAAACTGCACGGTATTAACGATTTCACTTAGAGATGTCGCAAATTAATCGATTACTTCGATTAATCGATTCATCGTTGTGATAATCGATTAATTTTGAATCGATTATTACCAAACGATTAATCGATTCAATAATCGAGAGGAATCGAGAGTAATCGATTAGTTACTAATCGATTAATCAGGATTTTACGACATCATAAGGATGTCGCAATTGGATTGATTTCCTCGATTAATCGATTCATCGTTGTGATAATCGATTAATTTTGTATCGATTACTATCCAATGATTAATCGATTCAGTAATCGACGAGGATCGAGAGTAATCGATTAGTTACTAATCGATTAATCGGAATTTTACGACATCTCTAATTTCACTCATATCGGTTATAATCAAATGTTGCTTGTAATAACAAATTTGGCACTATCGCAGAGTGAAGCAAATGTTAATGACCGTAGAACAAAGCGCGTGTGATAATATCACTAGCAAACAGCACACACAGTGTGTGGAACAAAACCGACGGCAGGGAGCACGTTTGCTTCCGACTGTTCTCGACAACACCAGCGGCAGAACTGAAGAATGCATTGTTATGAACCATTTACTCAAATGTAAATGAATTTTTCGCAATAGAATGTACGGGTTGTTAAGTATCGTAACTGTACAAAATCTGAGACTTTTCCATACATTTTTTCGTCACACAATAGAGTGTATGGTTAATATATTGTTGAAATATCCGAACAAAACTGTTCAAAATACAATTTGTATAGTAAAACAATACGATTTTTGATTTCTCAGTTGTGACAGCTTTACTGTTCAACAATGCAATTTAAAGGGGGAAAATGCATATTTGGCGCTATGGGGCAAATATTGTTATACCCGGATAAAACAGTTTCATAGGCTCAATAGTGTAAACAATTGGATTACCATATGCTCTACGGTATACAATAGGATATATTGTGTTTTGATGGTTGCACATATTGTATCAACACCGTGGATATAATACGTCAACATAGTTCTCTAATGTAACAGTACTTGCAATTGTTTTTGGATCATTTTAGTACTTAAGTTTTAATTATTGATAACTTATGAAATTTTTATTCAAAATGCTAAACAATATTCACCCCATTGCGTAAAAAATGCATTATTTTTCTCTAAATTTCATTGTTGAACGTTAAATCCGTCATACTTAAGAAATTCGATATCGTATTGTTTTACTATAAAAATACAATTAAATCTTATGTAACTCGAACGGTTTTCTTTGGATATTTCAACAATAAAATTACGATACACTCTATTGTTTAAAAAAAAAGTGTTTGAAAAAATCTCAGATTTTGTATAGTTACGATACTTAACAACCCGTACGTTCTAATGCGAAAACTTCATTTACAATTAATTGAATGGTTCATAACAATACATTCTAATGTATTTCTATTATTTCATCTACAGTATAATCTAAGGTCAATTTATTGTTTTTGATAGTAATGTTACAATAAATTGTATTGTTTTTCTATAATGTTTTTTATTCGGGTATAGTTTACATGCAATGTAAAGAAACGTTTCAAAAGTTATCAATGTTTGAATCTTCTGTACGAAAACATTTCAAACCATCAAGAAACAATGTATCCTATTGTATACCGTACATTGTATGGTAATTTAATTGTTTACACTATTGATCCAATAGTACATTTTTATCCGGGCTGTTACTTGATTGCACCATCACTGGAAAAAAGTTGTCAAAACGTTGAACGATGCTAAATTAAACATGAAGACACACTCGACTTATCTGCAACTTAATTAAAAAAAAAACAATTTAATTTTGAAAGACGCATTGAAGTGACATGGTAAAAAATGTGCAAATTTTGTTTCGTGTTTGCAACATGAAGTACAGTATTCTTTGGTTGTTTGTTTCCAAATATCAAACATGTACTGCATTGCAATGTTAATGAAACATTGATCATAATTCGAACGTTTTTGACATCTTGGTGCAACATTTTTGTCTTTTGATGTTTTTCCAATGCCTTTAATGCGACTGAATAGAAACAAGGTGCTTTTAAAAAAATGTTGCGTGTGCTACTTGGGGACTGATGTGACGATAACTTTCGAGAGAGGAAGGACTTTTCCAGGTTTCCGAATGGGGATGACTATCGCTGACTTCTAGAACGATTGGAAATAGCTGAGTCGAAAGCACTGATTCAGGATCAGCGAAATGTGCTCGAAGAACGAAGCACTCATGTGTTTAAGTTTGGAGTTCGGGATGTTTTCGAAGCCTGGAGCTTTCAAGTTTTTGATGATTTGATATTGCCCGTTAATTCATCAGCTGGGATCTGCAACTTCTCCTAGAAGTTGTGGAGAGTTGTAACTCACGAGATGGTTCACCGTTTTGCAAAATTTCACGACTAACCGGTTTGTCTTGGGATCAAAATTGTTCACATATATGGGAAAATGGAAAATTTTGCTGGACATGTTGACCAAATGTTGAAATACAACTCATGTTCTGAAGATTGTCATCAAGCTCGAGTTGAAATCGATCTAGAGTGTGACGCTGCAATCAACTAAACAAACAAATAGATCGATAGAAAAAGCAATATCAGACAAATGGGATTGTACAAACTCGTCTTATGACAAGGGCAAAATCAGACAGATTCGTCTAGTATTAGATAATTTGCAAATACAAAAAGTGTTTTCAAATTAGTCTTTAGTGAGTGATCTTCTAGAGATCGGAACCGACCAATGAGTTACCCATGACTCATGAGTAATCGGTAATGAATCTTTGCGCAATCATTTAGAAGAAAACCCTCACCAAACGCTTTTTTGACTAACATGTGATATTTTGTTCATATTTTGTTAGTTTGTGATATTTGTGCGAGGTTCCGCACTATTAGTATTATAATTGAATCCGGGCTATTGATAACTATAAAGAACATCATCGACAGGAGCTTCAAATCCTGATTCGCTCATAAAAATGGCATTCATGTTTTCAGTTTCTCTTGATGCACTAAATATAGGAAGCCTGAAGCTTCACATGTAAAGCGGTAAAATTAGCTTGTTTTATTTATAATTTCATTCGTTTGGATTGCCAGAAAAGCTGTACGTAATTAAAAACAAATAACACTCAGGCGTAAAATCAATACAAGCAATATTTACTTGGTCGGTCACATCAAACTGGTCAATTTGGAAAATATCTCCTCTACATATCCCCTATCAAAAACATCAGCAAAATGTCGTGTTCCACGGACGTCATCCTTAATTGTTTTCGATGGCGGTCCCGTTAGTTGTTAATGACATTCAACTAGATTTGACCTGTCAATTTGGACACTTGGTGGAATCTATCACGTGTTTGTGTTTTCCCCCACTGATCAAAGGAGCAACGGTTACTTATCACGTATATGCGGCTCTGCATCAGTACCAGCACATAGCCAACGACCACGCAAAAAGTTGCTCATATAAAATTCATTATCCATAATCAAAAGTGATGCTTGCTCCCGCCTGGGAGCTTCACTCGTTACTACACCCAGTCACACTAGTAGAGCATAGAGCATGATGCGATACGTCTATTCGCCGCAGCATATTGATTGGTTCTGGAGGACCGAACGCATTTGATAGCCTCGGGAATCCGTGGATTATCGGTTCAGGCTTTGCACTATACTGTACTTTTACAGCTACAGTGAGACGTTGTTCACAAAGATCATTTCCGGCATCATAAACTAATAACAATAACAAAGGATATACGCCGGATAGTGGGAGCGCCTGGAGAAGATGAACTTGTTTTCTCCGGCGAGTAGATACGAATACGAAGGTGAGGTTGAATATTAAATTTGCTATAGATGAATTAATTGGTTGGCATTGAAGCCTTTTAAACAAATTCTGCCGTTTTTCAATAATTAAAACTTTTGATCACGTTGACCGGTTAATGGAATTTGTATGATGTTGAAAATTGATTAAATAAAATTGATTGATTAAAGCACAGAGGCATCAATTGAATCAGACAAACTGAATCTATATATAGGTCACAATAAATAAAAATAATTTTTATACTATATTGTTGGGTTTTTCTCAATTCATGCTGGTGGTGTACACGTCTTCATCTCCAAAATTATCTACATTAAATTGTTTGCAATTTGGATGGTTGGTGGCTTCATATGCCCTTGCTGTTGCGAAAAATGTTGTTGCGAACAATGTTGGTTCAAAGAACCAGTTCAAATTTCGCAATATACAGACAAAATCGAAATTGGAACTGAATAAAGGTTTAAATGTAACTGCTCTCTGCTTTTGCTACAGCCAGCGTTATTTAGCTTATCAACAGTCATTCATTTTAATGGTGCTGAAATTTCGTGCATCAACATTTAGCAATCAAAGAGGATCAAGCTCATGCAGAAAGATTTTTTTCCTCGGATCATTTCCCGACCCAACTCACTAAATGGATAGAAAAGGATATCTGTGCCACCTAGTACACTTGATTCGAAAGTGAGTGCATTGTTCGTCCTTTCTACCAGACCAACTGAAGGCAGGAAAATGCATTGAAGGCTGGAAAGCATGGATCCGATTGCCGGATGTGGAGCGCTAAATTGAATTCTATTTTTATTGTGATGTTCGACAGAGACGTGTTTTCTCTTTCGCAGTGAAAGTACTCTGGCAATTGCCTTTAGATTGGTGCAGAATGAGCTTAAGCGACTTGATGTATGCAAGATGAGAATTGATGCATATTTATTTTATGAAGTGATGATTCTCAGTGATTGTTCTTATACACATTTCTATCAAATGACTGTCAATATTGGCAAAATGATTGAAGCAATTTGTGTCAAAGATTTGCAAGCAAGTGATGCATGTTGGATCAAGATTCGTATATATGAATTCCAGCCAATCCAATCCAAATCCAATCCAAATCCAATCCAAATCCAATCCAAATCCAATCCAAATCCAATCCAAATCCAATCCAAATCCAATCCAAATCCAATCCAAATCCAATCCAAATCCAATCCAAATCCAATCCAAACCAATCCAAACCAATCCAAACCAATCCAAACCAATCCAAACCAATCAAATCCAATCCAAACCAATCCAAACCAATCCAAACCAATCCAAACCAATCCAAACCAATCCAAACCAATCCAAACCAATCCAAATCCAATCCAAACCAATCCAAACCAATCCAATCCAATCCAAATCCAATCCAAACCAATCCAAACCAATCAAACCAATCCAAACCAATCCAAACCAATCCAAAATCCAATCCAAACCAATCCAAACCAACCAAACCAATCCAAACCAATCCAAACCAATCCAAACCAATCAAACCAATCCAAACCAATCCAAATCCAATCCAACCAATCCAATCCAATCAAACCAATCCAAACCAATCCAAATCCAATCCAAACCAATCCAAACCAATCCAAACCAATCCAAACCAATCCAAACCAATCCAAACCAATCCAACCAATCCAAACCAATCCAAACCAATCCAAACCAATCCAAATCCAATCCAAACCAATCCAAACCAATCCAAACCAATCAAACCAATCCAAATCCAATCCAATCCAATCAAACCAATCCAAACCAATCCAAACCAATCCAAATCAACCAAATCAATCAAACCAATCCAAACCAATCCAAACCAATCCAAACCAACCAAACCAATCCAAACCAATCCAAACCAATCCAAACCAATCAAACCAATCAAACCAATCCAAACCAATCCAAACCAATCCCAAACCAATCCAAACCAATCAAACCAATCCAAACCAATCAAACCAATCAAACCAATCCAAACCAATCCAACCAATCCAAACCAATCCAAACCAATCCAAACCAATCCAAACCAAACCAATCCAATCCAACCAATCAAACCAACCAAACCAATCCAAACCAACCAAACCAATCAAATCCAACCAAACCAATCAAACCAATCCAAACCAATCCAAACCAATCAAATCCAATCCAAACCAATCCAAACCAATCAAACCAATCCAAACCAATCCAAATCCAATCCAAACCAATCCAAACCAATCCAAACCAATCCAATCCAATCCAAACCAACCAAACCAATCCAAACCAATCAATCCAAATCCAACCAATCCAAACCAATCAAAACCAATCCAAACCAACCAAACCAATCCAAATCCAATCCAAACCAACCAAACCAATCCAAACCAATCCAAACCAATCCAAACCAATCCAAACCAATCCAAACCAATCCACCAATCCAAACCAATCCAAACCAACCAAACCAATCCAAACCAACCAAACCAATCCAAACCAATCCAAACCAACCAAACCAATCCAAACCAATCCAATCCAATCAAACCAATCCAAACCAATCCAAACCAATCCAAACCAATCCAAACCAATCCAAACCAATCAAACCAATCCAAACCAATCCAAATCCAATCCCAAACCAATCCAAACCAATCCAAACCAACCAAACCAATCCAAACCAATCCAAACCAAACCAAACCAATCCAATCCAAACCAATCCAAACCAACCAATCCAAACCAATCCAAACCAACCAAACCAATCCAAACCAATCCAAACCAATCCAACCAAACCAATCCAAACCAATCCAAACCAATCCAATCCAACCAATCCAATCAAACCAATCCAATCCAAACCAATCAAATCCAATCCAAACCAATCCAAACCAACCAAACCAATCCAAACCAATCCAAACCAATCCAAACCAATCCAAACCAATCCAAACCAATCCAAACCAACCAAACCAATCCAAACCAATCCAAACCAATCCAAATCCAATCCAAATCCAACCAAACCAATCCAAACCAATCCAAACCAATCCAAACCAATCCAATCCAAACCAATCCAAACCAATCCAAACCAACCAAACCAATCCAAACCAATCCAAACCAATCCAAACCAATCCAAACCAATCCAAACCAACCAAACCAATCCAAACCAATCCAAACCAATCAAACCAACCAAACCAATCCAAACCAATCCAAACCAATCCAAACCAATCCAAACCAATCCAAACCAATCCAAACCAATCCAAACCAATCCAAACCAATCCAAACCAATCCAAATCCAATCCAAACCAATCCAAACCAATCCAAACCAACCAAACCAATCCAAACCAATCAAATCCAATCCAAACCAATCCAAACCAATCCAAACCAATCCAAACCAATCCAAACCAATCAAACCAATCCAAACCAATCCAAACCAATCCAAACCAATCCAAACCAATCCAAACCAATCCAAACCAATCCAAACCAATCCAAACCAATCCAAACCAATCCAAACCAATCCAAACCAATCCAAACCAATCCAAACCAATCCAAACCAATCCAAACCAACCAAACCAATCCAAACCAATCCAAACCAATCCAAACCAATCCAAACCAATCCAAACCAATCCAAACCAATCCAAACCAATCCAAACCAATCCAAACCAATCCAAACCAATCCAAACCAATCCAAACCAATCCAAACCAACCAAACCAATCCAAATCCAATCCAAACCAACCAAACCAATCCAAACCAATCCAAACCAACCAAACCAATCCAAACCAATCCAAACCAATCAAACCAATCCAAACCAATCAAACCAATCCAAACCAATCCAAACCAATCCAAACCAATCCAAACCAATCCAAACCAATCCAAACCAATCCAAACCAATCCAAACCAACCAAACCAATCCAAACCAATCCAAATCCAATCAAACCAATCCAAACCAATCCAAACCAATCCAAACCAACCAAACCAATCCAAACCAATCCAAACCAATCCAAACCAACCAAACCAATCCAAACCAATCCAAACCAACCAAACCAATCCAAACCAATCCAAACCAATCCAAACCAATCCAAACCAATCCAAACCAATCCAAACCAACCAAACCAATCCAAACCAATCCAAATCCAATCCAAACCAATCAAACCAATCCAAACCAATCCAAACCAATCCAAACCAATCCAAACCAATCCAAACCAACCAAACCAATCCAACCAATCCAAACCAATCAAACCAACCAAACCAATCCAAACCAATCCAAACCAATCCAAACCAATCCAAACCAATCCAAACCAACCAAACCAATCCAAACCAATCCAAACCAATCCAAACCAACCAATCCAAACCAATCCAAACCAATCCAAACCAATCCCAACCAATCCAAACCAATCCAAACCAATCCAAATCCAATCCAAACCAATCCAAACCAATCCAAACCAATCCAAATCCAATCCAAACCAACCAAATCCAATCCAAACCAATCCAAACCAATCCAAACCAATCCAAACCAATCCAAATCCAATCCAAACCAATCCAACCAATCCAAACCAACCAAACCAATCCAAACCAATCCAAACCAATCCAAACCAATCCAAACCAATCCAAACCAACCAAACCAATCCAAACCAATCCAAACCAACCAAACCAATCCAAACCAACCAAACCAATCCAAACCAACCAAACCAATCCAAACCAATCCAAACCAATCCAAACCAATCCAAACCAATCCAAACCAATCCAAACCAATCAAACCAATCCAACCAAACCAACCAAACCAATCCAAACCAATCCAAACCAACCAAACCAATCCAAACCAATCCAAATCCAATCCAAACCAATCCAAACCAATCCAAACCAATCCAAACCAACCAAACCCAATCCAAATCCAATCCCAATCCAATCCAAATCCAATCCAAATCCAATCCAATCCAATCCAATCCAAATCCAATCCAAATCCAATCCAAATCCAATCCAAATCCAATCCAAATCCAATCCAAATCCAATCCAAATCCAATCCAAATCCAATCCAAATCCAATCCAAATCCAAATAAAATTGCATGCTACGGAATCATCTCGAACGTTAATGTCTTACTAAACGAGTGGCATCATCACCCCCAGATGAATTAACTTTAAATTCATCATGATTTCATGTGGAATGCCAACAGTTAAATGTTAAATGGAATTTTATCATTCCCTTATATCTTCCAACGGTATGCCTACCGAAACCGCTATAAATCGTTTCATCGACTATATGACGAAATGGCATTTTTCGGTAAACATGCTTGCATGCTGGTTGCTGTTTTAATCCGGATCAGTGGAGCGATTTTTGTTCATCTACTTTTGCAATGTTTAACTCTTCTCGATTGAGCAAACTCATAAAATGAATGAGTGGTTCACTTGATAGTGTAAAGCTTGAGTTTTTTTTTGTGCATTTGTGCATGTATATATGACTACATATTTTTTTGATTTTCTTATTATGGTGATGCTGAAATATAGAGCCAGATATGTCATTCCACATTACTGCTTGCTGCTATGTCTGTAGCTAAAGAACCAAACAACAAACATCAAAATAATGGCAGTTTCTTGTTCAGCGTAAAATTTGCCATTCTGGGTAACCGTTGAAGTATAATAATCATATCTATTCCTAGTGGGTGGGATGAAATCTATTTCACTACCTGACCATAATGTTACCATGGGGATTCCTCGACTGATATCCTTCGAATCTAATCTGGACAGGTGCCCAAATGTATCAATTTTCGGTTCTCGAAGTGATAATCACAAGCACCATTTTCGGACCAACCATCCGTCGATGTACCGTGATGGAGGATTTCTTTGATCTACATTCTATGAAATGGTTATCCAAATTTGTTAGAAACGTAATTGAATTGGCTCACCTGAATGCAAAACGCAAAAAAAAACAAGCGAATCGTGATAACTGGTGGGACGAATCCAGAAACATCGTTCTTTTATATTGCGGAAGATAAAATCGGCAAAATAAGACCATCTCGTTTATCCCAGCGAAAATTTGAACTCCGATTATCGGAATAATGGCGAACAAAGACAACCTTTGATGTTTTCTGGGACATTGACAGAACCCTCACGCTTTCTTATTATTTCTGAACTAATTAATGAAATAAGAATTGCGAGATACTTCTTGCAGATCGTTATGGTTTCTTGAGCAAAATGGAAAAGTATTTCATCATTCATAAAGCCCAAATCCCTGAAAACATTAAACTTCTCCGACAACGCATTCCAATCGTTCAATTTTACGCACGTGAACCAACAACGGTGTGTAGCGTAGGTATCACTGCCATCGTCCTCGCTACTCGAGGGGTTCAGAAAGGTAGTAGTAATTCAATCAAGTTATTACTTTGGCCAAAATTGCTTCCCACGGGTTGTTTGTGTCACGTTTGACGGAGCTGCCATTGGACGAGCCTAAACCCATGCCACAGTAGTGCCTAACGGGTTGAGGTGGCAGTCAGGTGCGATAAAGTAATACGATTAGGGAATTTGATAAGCGGCTAATTCCGTCGGTGGCAATAATCGCTAAGTGATGAAGCCATAACGAGGAAACAAATAATTGTTTTTGTGATACCATCTCTAATCGATGATTGCATAGCAACAGTTTTTATATGTTTGTATGTTTGTCGGTTTGTAGACCAAAAACCAAAGCAAAAAATATGCAATTGTGAATAATCTTCTTCTTCTTTCGCCTCGCAGTTTAGTGTTCATTCAGCACTGCCACAGTTTTCAACTGCGAGGTTTCTAAGGGGCTGTCCACAAACCACGTAGATCGAAATTTCACATTTTCAAACCCCTCCCTCCCCCCTTCGTAGACTTTTCCGAAACCCCTTCCCCATCCCCTTGAAGTCTACGTAGACTTTTCCAAATTTTACTAAATATCATATGTGATTGGACACTCAAAATCGGATTCAAATTTAATCCTCAGCTCCTGAAACCAAATCCAAAGTAAATTAATTTAATTTCTGTTGGATTCGACTCCTCCTAGAGGTGTGCACCACCGCTGCCGACACTTTTGCATCGGCACCCCACTGCTTAAAATCTGTCACGCATCACCACGCCGGTTCAAATTTGTAGAAACCCGAAATTTTTTTAGAATTTTGAGAAATTTCGAGTTGAAATTTCGAAAATGTCAAGTCTACATTCCAATAAGTTTTTCGTGGATTTTTTCGTAGAAGATCCCGCTGGATAAGCTTTAAAGCTTCCCGGTTATATTTCATAGAACTCTCCGTGAAAATTCCGATGCTTTTATTGAAAATTTCATGCAATATCAAATTGAATAATCATCCGTTGAAATCCCAAGAATTTTCTTCTAAATTCCAAAACTATTCCGAATAAATTTCCGTGAAAATTTAGAATTATTTCCGGAGGTAATTTTAAGTTTAAATGAATATTTCGAAATATTTCCCGTGGAATATTAGAATGGATTCCTACGTTCTTGCACACAGTATTAATTTTTGTGTAAATTTACATTTATTTTCATGCACATATTTGGAGTATGAAAATAAACGCAAAAATGAGTCAGATATTAAATTTACACGGATTGAAAATGTAGTCATGCGAAATTAAATGACATGTAGATTTAATTGAATTTTTCAACTCGTTTAATTTCACACGATTGTGTAAATTTAAACGATGGTGTAATTTGACATTTCGTTCACTTTTTTTTTTAATTTGGGATTTTCAACAGAAAAATTCTATTGACTCAAATGAACAGTCTAGACCACATTTTGGAAACCCAATTATGTATATAGTGTCGCCCTTTTTAAGAATATTTGTGGATGGAAAATAGAATACTAAATATATGCGAACGCAATTCAATATCAATTCAATGGAATGGAAACTTGAAAAATGTGTGATAGTATTATATGAATAAAATGGTGAGTTTCATAAATTCATTTATTTATTTATTCAATTACACGATACATGTTCTAATAATATAAGCAGTATCAGCCTCTCATTTCTTTAAAGTTTAACAACGCAGAATAGAAGGAATACTTGCTGTCCGGAACCCAAGTGTGTAATCCAAGTATGCTCTGCCATCGAAATATCGAACACTTTGCTCCAACAAGATTTGCACCGAATACGATTAAAATCCTCACTCGAGAATTGTACATTTAAAACACTTTAGGAAAATGTTGACAGGCGTATGGCTGATAAATTTCGCCACATCCTCTAAACGAGCTGTGCAAAACTTACAATTAGTCCTCCCGGTACGAAACAAATGTAGCACCATCTCACTGAGCGAAAAATACCAAAGTGCACTTGCGGTATCTGCTATTTATTTATTCATTTCTTTTGTTACTGTTATTTCACACGACGATTGAAAATTAAATCAATATTGATTGAAAATTCGATGTATATTCATTTGTTTTTAAAGTAGCAGTTGAAAAATACTCTGTACTGTAAAAACGTGTGGAATAAAATTTAAAATTATATGTTTTTCGATGCTCTAATTGTGTGCATTAAAATAAACTCAATTTTCAATTGATTTCAAATTTCAATTAATTAATTATTACAGCTTTTATCAAATCTACTAAATTTTCAATCAAATTCCCGATTCAATCAATTTATTATTACATCATTTCTAATTTACATGTCGTGTAGATTTAATTATTTTTTGCTGTGCAGATTTGGAAAATTTTCCTGAGAAAATTTAAAAAACAACCTATAGACATTCCAATAACTTTTCCAAATAGTTTGCGGTATAGAAAATTTTCAGTTGTAATTTTGGTGAATTTCTCGTAAAAACTTCAAATGATTTTTCCTGAAAATACAAAGGCTTTCTTACAAAAATTGCTATTTTTTTGCGGAAACTCAAAGAGTATTGGTGGGAAATTCAAATAATATCTCGTGGAAATTTTCAATAGTCTTTTTAGAAATTCCAAAGATTTTAAATCGATTATTCCAAAGAATTCGTATTAGTACTTCCGAAGAAATTGCCGTGAAACATACGAAGAATTTCCCATTGACATTTCGAAGAATTTGG